>NW_028318656.1:3917500-3920000 GCF_062004578.1 Staurois parvus | reverse complement strand
ATGAGAGTTCAGCGCATCTGGAGGAACCCACAAAGTTCAGCTGGGAAAGTGCCATCTCCCATAGCAACAGGAGAAAGCCTGTCAATCAGGAGAAGGGGCTACAAGGGAGATGTGGTTCCATATCCCAAGAAGGTTATCGGTGGAACCATACCCTGCCTGGAATGTGGTCAGTTTGGGCATGGTATCTTTACCTGCCCCATATTATGGAATACCACTGATGAGGGTGCTACTGGGCAAAAGTCTTCATCTGCAAGCCCAGATTCATGTTTAAAAATGTTGGCAGCCACCTCTAGCAACAGTGAAGTACCTGTTTTGCCTGCAGGGGGTGCCAAGGAGTCAGAAGTGCCTGCCACAGTATCATCCTATAGCTGCATGGATGAACTGGCTGGCCAAAGCCAAGCAGAGGAGATGACAGAAAGGATCCAGATTCCACGCACTCAAGTGAAGGTGAAGCCTGTTACAGTGGTGGGTAAGACTGGTACTTTTGGGATAAATGTGAGAGACACTAATGCACTGCTTGAGACTGAACTTGAGACACTCTGCTATAAATATGGGATACTCCCAGTTGGGAAACCCACTGCTGGTGATCATGAGAAAGACTTGTCTCTGTATAATGCTCTGTTTAGTGGGGAGGCAACGGTTAAAAATATCAATGTGAAGAGTACTGATATTGGGGTTGCACCAATGTCCTCTGAAGAGAATGCTGAATTAAATGTAGTAGGGGTGACCACTAAGCAGGATGTGTTATCTCCCCTAGCAACAGTGGTTAAGGTAACCCAGGATAACTATGGTGTTGCTCTGGTGGACCAGAGCGTATCTGAATTGAGTGATGAGAATTTGTTATTTCAGTGTGGCAATGGTGAATCTAAAAGGTATGAATGTATTCATAATGATGGGTCAATGCAATCCACTAATGCAAAAGTTTTTGTAGTGAATGACATGCCACTAGGTCACGGTGGTGAGAGTGTGAAATTGCAACCTGCTGTGCCTAGAAATGGAGTCTCCCAGTGTGATATGGATAATGAAGATGGGTGTGATACAGAGCCACTCTGTCCCTCTGTGTCTCCTTCAGCGGTTGGAATGGTACTGCGTAGTACCTCTGATGGGATCACAGGGAAGATGGACTGGGACAGATGGGCAACAAGCTTGTTGGCATTAATAAAAGATACCTCTGTTGCCAACAATGAAGTGGACACAACTTCTGCTGTGCTGAAAAGAGGGACTGTGGAGCAGCTGTTAGTCCAGGGCGCTCCTGTCGCTGCCAAAATTAACCCACTGCTGGTAAGAGGCACCACTGAGGATAAACGCTCAGCAGAAGTTTTGCCCACAGCCCATAAAGGAGTTAATGGTGTAGTATACCAAATTGATATCCATAGAGATGTGGAAGAGCTCATTGACACTGAGCCTCAGAGTATTTGGGTGAATCCCACACCTGGTTACGCTCTGGGAGAGCCCCAGGTTATTGTGTTGGGTACCTCCAGCCGAGAGGAAGCCTCTTTAAGAAGCACCACCTCTGAGGCATCAGTAAATGAGTGTCTCCATGTCTCCAGGAAGGGCTGATGTGTGGAATCGGGCTGTCTTTTTATAACAGACCTGCTGAAGGAAATGTTGGCTTTCTGGAGTGTACAGCCGGTGTATACCTTGCTGTCTCTTCCGTGTTCGGGAGAGCTGGTACAGTGGAGTCCCGCTAATCGGAGCTGGGTATTACAGGCTATACAAGACAAAGATGGTCAATATAGGAATTCTGTGATACCATCCTTGTTGGTAATGGTGAAAGTTGTCTTTCAGTGCATTGCTGGGTTGCTTCATAGCAGTAATCGGTATGAGAGGCACACCAGAGTACTGTTGGACAGGACAGAGGTTTGGGCAGAAGTGCCAGAAGACACATGTATAGGTGATGTGGTTGGGGTCATCTACCCAAATGCAGAATTATGTAAGGATGGTTTGGCATCAGGACAGTTGCTGGCAGAGTCTTTTGTGACAGCGAAGTCAATGGGTAGTGACGTTTCCATGGGAGACACCCACTCCGCTGTGTGTAATTCCTCTCCAGAAACTGCCCTGCCAATTACTAGTGAACTGAGCTCTGACAAGAGTATTTTTGATATTGATAAAAAGGGAAATGTATTGATGAATTTGGATTGTCTGATTACTGTGTGTGATAACAAAAAGAATAGTAGACCTGGTGGTCAAGTTGACATGGTAGCTGGTCATCCCGGAAAAGGTAATGAGTGCTTAACAGACACAAGAGAGGTTAAGAGTCTGGAAATAGGCCCCCTACAGGATCGGGAAGGTAATTTTGGGAAAGATTTCCAAAGGTCCAGGAAACTCCCAAGTTTTAAGAATGAAAGGTCTAAGGCAGGGGTGTCCAAACTATGGCCCTCCAGGTGTTGAGGAACTGCAAGTCCCATGAGGCCTTGCAAGACTCTTACATCCACAGGCAAGACACCCAGAGACAAAGGCATGATGGGACTTGTAGTACTTCAACAGCTGGAGGGCCATA
>NW_028318656.1:2020000-2022500 GCF_062004578.1 Staurois parvus | reverse complement strand
GCAGTGCCCATCATTGTTGCCTATCAGTGCCCCCCCCCAGCAGTGCCCATCATTGTCGCACATCAGTGCCCCCCCCCAGCAGTGCCCATCATTGTCGCACATCAGTGCCCCCCCCCAGCAGTGCCCATCATTGTCGCACATCAGTGCCGCCCCGCAGTGCCCATCATTGTCGCACATCAGTGCCGCCCCGCAGTGCCCATCATTGTCGCACATCAGTGCCGCCCCGCAGTGCCCATCATTGTCGCACATCAGTGCCGCCCCGCAGTGCCCATCATTGTCGCACATCAGTGCCGCCCCGCAGTGCCCATCATTGTCGCACATCAGTGCCGCCCCGCAGTGCCCATCATTGTCGCACATCAGTGCCGCCCCGCAGTGCCCATCATTGTCGCACATCAGTGCCGCCCCGCAGTGCCCATCATTGTCGCACATCAGTGCCGCCCCGCAGTGCCCATCATTGTCGCACATCAGTGCCGCCCCGCAGTGCCCATCATTGTCGCACATCAGTGCCGCCCCGCAGTGCCCATCATTGTCGCACATCAGTGCCGCCCCGCAGTGCCCATCATTGTTGCACATTAGTGCCGCCCATCAGTGCAGCCCCACCAATGCACATCAGTGAAGGGGAAAAATTAACTGTTTGCAAAAAATTTTAAAATATAAAGAATTTTTCTCTTCTTCAAAATTTTTGCTGTTTTTTTGTTTATGGTACAAAAAAAATAAATGAATAAAAACCCCCCAGCGGTGAGTACATACCACCAAAAAAAGCTCTATTTGTGTGGAAAAAAAAAAAGATAAAAATGTCATATGGGAACAATGTTGCATGACCGCGCAATTGTCATTCAAAACGTGACAGAGCTGAAAGCTGAAAATTGGCCTAGGAAGGAAGGGGGTGTAAGTGTCCTGTATGCTAGGGGTTAAAGCCCCAAACATTCCTAAAAGCACCTCAGATTTAAAAACGTTTTGTTAAAAAGGTTTTTTTTTTTTTTTTTTTCTGGACAAGTAGGTGTCCATGAGGGACAATACGATTGGGACCCCGATTTAGTCCCTTGGACAAGCAGCGTTTAAAAAATATGTCCACACCCGTGATGTTGTAGAAGCACGTTATGCAGCATGCTAGATCCGGCGGATACGAGATATTACAAAGCACATTCTGAAATGGTAGGTATGAATCACATCCTAGAAGATTTGAGTAAGACGCCCGTGGGTAATAAACGGCACTTCCCATCGTGTCCTGGCATCGCATTCACATGCCAGTTTATGATGATGAATATTAATAAGAACACAGACCTGCAGACTATCGTCTGCAATGCTGTGTAAACATGCTGGGACTAGTAGTTCCACCAGAGAGACTGAAGAGACGAGAGTCTTGATGTGTATGGAACTTCCCTCTAAAAAGGTGGCCATACACACTACAATCTGATTACAAAATCTCTGTACAACCTCATTTACCAAAACTATGTAATATGAGGATGAACCTATACAGTGCAATCCATTTCTATACAATTGCAAAGGTCCTTGTACCACATTGATAGATCTAAAGGAGATTGTACAACCAAATTGCATAGAGTTAGCACAACTCCTTCCCGCCTGGCCTATTGTAAGATGACGGCTGAGTAGGATCCCTATTACCCTGGGAGGACATCATATGACGTGCAGCTCCGACAGGCCATGCTCTGGCACTGTCAGTGAGGTTATTGCTGGACACAGCCAATGACAGACAAGTACACCAGCTCACTGCCAGCGTCATGTGATCACTGTGACCAATCACTGTAAACAAGGAATGGCTTCCGGTAATGCCCTTCATTGCTTACAACTGTGATGATAGCTGTGATTGGTCACAGCGGTCACATGTAGACTGGACCCATCACAGCTGATCACAACACAAACTGCTGAATGAATCAGTTTCATTCAGTAAAAATGCTTGCTTATACCAATGAAAATTCATTTCTGTAAGCAATCATAATGCGTATGTAAAAAAAAAAAAAAAAATTCTGATAACTTGCCCAGAGAAGTACAACGTCACCATGTTTACTGCTGGTCAAGTTAGAGTCTCCAAGCACAACTCCTCCTGTAGGTGCCAGCCCAGCTCGTGTGCTGCATAGATGAGAACAAAGTAGGTCCGATTGGCTGCACTCCTAACAATCCACTTTTCTGAACCTTGATAAAACCAATACAGACAGTGGAAATACAGTGGGGGACTGGCAGGTAAATGCATTTCACGCCAAAGACAGCGCTTATTCAATACCATAACACTGTATTGCTTTGGTCACAGGAGAAAAAAAAAAAAAAAAAATTGTTAAAAATTATTCCTTAATCACCACCATGCCAGTTATATGATGCCGCTGTACTGCACTGGTGATAGAATGTAAAAACAAATTTAAAAAAAATAATTATAATATACACACACACACACACACACACACTATTATTATTATACAGTATTTATAAAGCGCCAATAGTTCGCTCAGCGCTGTACATTACAAAGGGGGACAGAACACGTGAC
>NW_028318652.1:0-126075 GCF_062004578.1 Staurois parvus | reverse complement strand
AGGACAACGCCAAGACGTCAGCGTCCTTCCTTTTTTTTTTTTTTTGATGGACTGGGCCCACGCAGTAGCAGGACCCTTCCCATATTTGGCCCTTTCACGTCTATAATGTGACGCCACGACGGACACAGGGTTGTGTTTTATAATGTGACGCCGCCACGGACAGAGGGACATGTATAATGTGACGCCACCATGGACACAGGGACGCGCTGTATAATGTGACGCCACCATGGACACAGGGACGCGCTGTATATTGTGACGCCACCATGGACACAGGGACGCGCTGTATAATGTGACGCCACCATGGACACGGACGTGCTTTATAATGTGACGCCACCAGGGACGTGTTGTGTAATGTGGCGCCACCACGGACACAGAGGGACGCATTGTGTAACGTGACGCCACCATGGACACAGGAACGCGCTGTTTAATGTGATGCCGTCATGGACACACAGGGACGCATTGTGCAATGTGACGCCACCACGGACAGAGGGACTCGTTGTGTAACGTGACGTCACCACGGACACGTGTACTTTTTATTTCCTTGGCAATTTGCACTGAACATTTTGGAGTTTATAAGGGCGTGACACCCTGCGCACACGTGCAGCGGGTCTGAAGTCGGAGGACCGTGCGCACAATGGCGTGCTTGCGGGATGGACGAGCTGCAAGCGGTGTTTCTTCTATACCAGGGTCCTTTCCCAGTGCTTCCCGGAGGGTCTGGAGGAGGCAGGCGCTGACCTGTTGATCGGGGGAGGGGGGTTTGGCTCAGAACCATCTCGTCTCCAGCTGAAATTAGATTTTTTTTTTTTTTTTTGCACATAAATGAACCGCAGAGCTGAGGCGAGTCCGGCGCAGACGCCCGTTTTCCCGCAGCGAGGGTACAAGGTCGGGGTAGAAGGGCGTTTTCTGTAGACAAGCTCGTAATTGCCAACTTCCCCGTCCTTCTCCTGTATATTATAGATAGGATAAATAAATTATTTCTGCTGGATGGTGTCAGACACATTTCGAGGGATCTGTTCGTGTTTACAATCCGCCCCCCCCCCCCCCCCCCCCAGTTCCCCTTCCCGGTCCCTTTTGCTGCCCCTTTACATGCGTGTTATTTTGTATCGATCGCGGTAATCGTACGTCTTCAGGTTCGGGGACTCTTCCTTATGTCACACATTGCCGCTGAGCCGTCCGTCACGTTGGCTGCTCGGCTTCCATTCACTTGGAGGACCTCTGAGCCACGGACGGTGGTGGCGCTGCGTGGAACCCGAAGGGGGGCAATGCCAGACTCATGTTGATGAAGCCCGCTGAACTCCGGGGATGGATTTTATTGGCTTGGTCCAGGTTGGACCAATGTCAGCGTTCATATGGAAGTGGAGAATCGCTGTAGGGTCCCGACCTGAGCAAGTGACACACCCCCCCCCCCCCTTAGGAAGCCGCGGACTTCTGGGTCCCGACCTGAGCAAGTGATCCCCCACCCTGTAGGAAGCCGCGGACTTCTGGGTCCCGACCTGAGCAAGTGAAACCCCCCCCCCCCTCCCGCTGTAGGAAGCTGCAGACTTCTGGGTCCCAACCTGAGCAAGTGATTTCCCCCCCCCCCTCCCGTAGGAAGCCGCAGACTTCTGTGTCCTGACCTGAGCAAGTGACCCCCCTGTGGTTACTGTGCAGCGGGGCACTTGGTGGAACAAGAGATTGTGGTGCAGACGTGTATGTGACCTGTACCCTGGGAGGGTGGTCCGGGTGGGCTTGTGGCGAAGTTCCAGCCCCTCTCAAGAGACTGAAACATTCTCTACAGTAACAGATAAGGGCAGCCGAGGGGCATCTGAGTGAAATGTATTCAGTAGACGGCAACTTACCTGAGAAGGTCCATCCCTGGAGGCCTGTCTAGAAGTGTGATTGTGTCCCTGAGTGATTGACATCACCATTGTGTACGTTGCCAATTGTCTGGTGAACAAATAATTTCAAAATCGCTACATTCAGATGCGCCCTCTGCTGTTACTGTAAAGAATGCTCAGTAACAGATCAGGACACTTTGCTCAGATGTGCCCTCTGCGTGTCCTTTAATGAAGATTCTCTACAATAACAACCAATAAGGACTCTACACTCAGATGCGCTCTCTGCTGTCCCTATTTGTTGTAGAGAATCTTCATTAACCAATGAGGACACTACACTCAGATGCGCCCTCTGCTGTTACTGTAAAGAATGCTCAGTAACAGATCAGGACACTTCGCTCAGATGCGCCCTCTGCTGTCCCTATTTGTTGTAGAGAATCTTCATTAACCAATGAGGACACTACACTCAGATGCGCCCTCTGCTGTTACTGTAAAGAATGCTCAGTAACAGATCAGGACACTTCGCTCAGATGCACCCTCTGCTGCCCTTATCTGTTATTGTAGAGAATCTTCATTAACCAATAAGGACACTTCGCTCAGATGCGCCCTCTGCTGTCCCTAATAGTGAATGCTCAGTAACAGATCAGGACACTTCGCTCAGATGCGCCCTCTGCTGTCCCCTAATAGTGAATGCTCAGTAACAGATCAGGACACTTCGCTCAGATGCGCCCTCTGCTGTCCTTTAATGAAGATTCTCTACAATAACAACCAATAAGGACTCTACGCTCAGATGCGCCCTCTGCTGTCCCTATTTGTTAGTGAATGCTCAGTAACAGATCAGGACACTACGCTCAGATGCGCGTCCTGCGTTTTTTTTTTTTGTTTTTTTTTGGTGGGAGCAAGGCGTTCTCTTATTGGATGAGGAGGAAATTGCGGCATCTTGTCTTTTCCCCTCGTCCAGTCAGCGAACACCTTGCATTCATTAGGAAAAGTGCAGGGCAGTCTGGGAATGGGAAGTGACCCCCTGTGGTTACGATGCAGCAGGGCAGCTACTGGGCACAAGACCTGGAAGGCAGTGGCAGGCGTTGCGGTAATGGCGCATACTGCCATGATTTGCTGTTTCCACCGCGGTATGGGATATGTATGCTGTACATTGGTCCAAGCCGGACTGATAGAACCGTGCGATAACGCCAGCCCCTGGAGCTCGGCTTTACCCTAATGAGGGATCACTTTCCTTCTGTCACACAACTAGGAGACCCAACCGAATCTCTAAACGAATCTAAGAGCAGATCCTGCAATGAAGTCCACCATGCTCGCCCCTCTGGTGGTCTTCTCTTAGCCCCTGCAATGAAGTCCACCATGCTTGCCCCTCTGGTGGTCTTCTCTTAGCCCTGCAATGAAGTCCACCATGCTCACCCCTCCCATGGCCTTCTCTTAGCCCCTGCAATGAAGTCCACCATGCTCGCCCCTCTGGTGGTCTTCTCCTACCTTTTGCAATGAAGTCCACCATGCTCGCCCCTCTGGTGGTCTTCTCTTAGCCCCTGCAATGAAGTCCGCCATGCTCGCCCCTCTGGTGGTCTTCTCTTAGCCCCTGCAATGAAGTCCGCCATGCTCGCCCCTCTGGTGGTCTTCTCTTAGCCCCTGCAATGAAGTTCGCCATGCTCGCCCCTCTGGTGGTCTTCTCTTAGCCCCTGCAATGAAGTTCGCCATGCTCGCCCTCTGGTGGTCTTCTCTTAGCCCCTGCAATGAAGTCCACCATGCTCGCCCCTCTGGTGGTCTTCTCTTAGCCCCTGCAATGAAGTCCACCATGCTCACCCCTCTGGTGATCTTCTCTTAGCTTTTGCAATGAAGTCCACCATGCTCACCCCTCTGGTGGTCTTCTCTTAGCTTTTGCAATGAAGTCCACCATGCTCACCCCTCCCATGGTCTTCTCTTAGCCCCTGCAATGAAGTCCACCATGCTCACCCCTCCCATGGTCTTCTCTTAGCCCCTGCAATGAAGTCCACCATGCTTGCCCCTCCCGTGGCCTTCTCTTAGTTCCTGCAATAAAGTCCATCATGCTCCCTCACTCATTGGAAGGATGCTCAACACAAGCCGCCGGCCACCTCTATAGAATGGATGAGGAGTCTCTCCTTTGCTCTTGGGAAGGCTGCTCAATGTTGTGGGCTTAGGGAGTGACGTCTTGCTCATTGGGCCAGAGGTAGGCGGAGTACTTCTCTGCCCTCTGTAGACCCATACGGCCATCCGTAACCGGCCACGAGAACGCTAGTGTAACATGAGGGGTCTTCCTCTATAGCTAGATGAATGAGGAGTCTCTCCCTCACTCATTGGAAGGCTGCTCAATACCAGCCACCAGCGAGGTGCTGACATCTATCTCATTGGACCGTCGATTGGTGGGAGTACTTCTCTACCTTGTGTAGCCCTGTAATAGCAATCCGTCACCAGTGACATGGGGGGTCTCTCTCTGGCCAAACGAGTGAGGAGTCGCTCCCTCGCTCATTGGAAGGTTGCAATACAAGCCGGACTCTATTGATTGGCCCTCCCTTGTCACAGCTCTGTGGGCCCTATCATTCGGCCCTCCCGTTAAAGCTTTACTGATTGGCCCTCCCTTTTCACAGCTCTATGAGCCCTATTAATTGGCCCTCCCTTGTCACAGCTCTATGGGCCTTATTGATTGGCCCTCCCTTGTCACAGCTCTGTGGGCCCTATCGTTCAGCCCTCCCCATTAAAGCTTTACTGATTGGCCCTCCCTTGTCACAGCTGTATGAGCCCTATTGATCTCCCCTCCCATGTCACAGATCTATGGGCTTTATTGATTAACCCACCCTTGTCACAGCTTTGTGGGCCCTATCGTTCGACCCTCCCCTGTTAAAGCCCATTTGATTGGCCCTCCCCTGTTAAAGTTCTATTGACTGGCCTCCCCTGTTAAAGCCTTATTGATTGGCCCTCCCTTGCCACAGCTCTTTGGGCTCTATTGATCGGCCCTCCCCTGTCACAGCTCTATGGGCCCTATTGATTGGCCCTCCCCTGTCACAGCCTCTATGGGCCCTATTGATTGGCCCTCCCCTGTCACAGCTCTATGGGCCCTATTTGATTGGCCCTCCCCTGTCACAGCTCTATGGGCCCTGTTGATTGGCCCTCCCCTGTCACAGCTCTATGGGCCCTGTTGATTGCCCTCCCCTGTCACAGCTCTATGGGCCCTGTTGATTGGCCCTCCCCTGTCACAGCTCTATGGGCTCTGTTGATTGGCCCTCCCCTGTCACAGCTCTATGGGCCCTATTGATTGGCCCTCCCCTGTCACAGCTCTATTGATTGGCCCTCCCCTGTCACAGCTCTATGGGCCCTATTGATTGGCCCTCCCCTGTCACAGCTCTATGGGCCCTAATGAACAGCTTTCTCCTGTCACAGCTCTATGGGCTCTATTGATTGGCCCTCCCCTGTCACAGCTCTATAGGCTCTATTGATTGGCCCTCCCTTGTCACAGCTCTATGGGCCCTATTGATTGGCCCTCCCTTGTCACAGCTCTATGGGCCCTATTGGGTGGTCCTCCCTTGTCGCAGCTCTATGGGTCCTATTGATTGGCCCTCCCCTGTTAAGCTCTGTACCCTATTGGTTGGCCGTCCCTTGTCGCAGCTCTATGGGCCCTTTTGATCAGCCCACCCCTGTCACAGCTCTATGAGCCCTATTGATTGGCCCTCCCCTGTCACAGCTCTATGGGCCCTATTGATTGGCCCTCCCCTGTCACAGCTCTATGGGCCCTATTGATTGGCCCTCCCCTGTCGCAGCTCTATGGGCCCTTTTGATCAGCCCACCCTTGTCATACAAGCTCAGGGGAAGCGGGACGCCGTATCCGCTGGACTTGGGCGTGGATTGCTGCACCCCGCATCGGACCCCATTCACCTGACGAGATTTGGTTGTGCTGTTTCCTGTAAATACTCCTCTGACATTGCCCTTCACATTGGGGGGGTTATTGAATTATCTTTCCCATGCCGCCCGCAGCCCATCTTCTGTTCACGGTCAGGTAGCGCGGAGGATGGTCATGTTTACAGCCCCATGCTTCCTTACAATTGGCTAAATCCACAGTCCAGACCATTTTACCTGCCATTGGAATTGTAATTCTGTTCAGCTGGTCCTGTAATTCACATACATCTGCACAGCCAGAAGGGTGACCCCCTTGTTGAGCTCCGCCATCTTGATTGGGCTATGGAACTTCCCCACCCAGCTCAGTCAATGATGGTGACACAAAGCTCTTCAGAGATGAATCTGTGCTGCCATCTTCCTGACCGTACTCTGCGGCAGTGGTGTGGGAACTGCAGACTGTCCGAACAGAATCCTACACATCCTACGGAGGGTAAAGCGGTGCAGAATTTTTGTTCAGCTGCTTGAAATTCTGTTTTAAACCTCTCCCTTACCAAACTTAGTGCCAAAGTCCCACCTCTGATTGGTTAGTCAGATATGAAATTGATCATTGATCGCCTTATTGATAGAAGCCGTGGATTCCTAGTCTGAGCCCCCAGTTGCTGTCTTCGTTCAGAGTTGCGGCCATGTTGGAGAACGCTATGGGGTGGATTTTTACTAAAGGCAAATAAACGGTTTACTCTGCAAGGGCATTTGCCTCCAGAGCTTCGTAAACGAGGTGCCTTCATCGTCCAATCACATCCAAGGAAGATACAGAGCATTTTTGCTCGTACGTGATTGGACGATGGAAGTCGGCAGAGCTTTGCCTCATTTACTAAGCTCTGGAGCAACTGCTCTGTCAACTGCCCTTTAGTATCCACCCCAGTGCATTCTGATTGGACAACATGCCGTCGCTCTGACCATGTGACGTTACACCTCTTTGAGTTTAGGCTCTTGCATGCATTTGCTCAATAAATACCCGATCGCCCATAGGTTGGCCATAGATCGCCCATAGGTTGGCCATAGGTTGGCCATAGATCGCCCATAGGTTGGCCATAGGTTGGCCATAGATCGGCCATAGGTTGGCCATAGATCGCCCATAGGTTGGCCATAGGTTGGCCCATAGGTTGCCCATAGGTCACCCTTAGATTGCCCTAAAATCCCTTTTTGTATTCCATCCCTTCCTCACCTGTATGATGCTGTATATCTGGATAAAGCAGCCTTTGGCCCTGTAGGGGAACAACCTATACCAACATGCAGGCTGGCAAAGCATGCTGGGATTTGTAGTTTTCCGTCAGCCGGCTGCTCCACCAATGCTGTGTATAGCCGATTCTTTGCAGGCCTGGCTGCTGCTATGGAGACTTATTGCCACCTAGTGGCCAGTTCATTTAGTACAAGTCGTTCTTTTCACAATCTCCTATTAACTATTCCCTAAGACGGGGCGGGGGAGGGAGGGTAGCTGAGAAAACCAGTGCCAAGTTATCATCCATTCATATTTTATCCTCGTAGAACAAGGCTGATTTTATCATTTCATTCATATTTAATTGTCATTGGTCGTTTCATACGGCATATAATGCTGGAGTCTTGCACACTCGCTGCCATTTATTCCATTGCTTCTTCTGCCCTCATTGAAGGACGTTATTATATAATCCATGTTAACTGAACGCCTCCGGAGTTGCGGATCGGGGCCGTATACAAGGTGGGCGTGGATCCATTTCCCCTTGATGCCCCGTCGCTTCCACGGGGGGGGAAGTTTGCACTGTCTTTTATTGCCCCAAAACTGCTGGAATGACCCTTTCTGTTGACCTAAGAAAGCTTTGGGGTCGGGGAATCCCCCGGAAAGGCCAAACATCATTCACCCTCTTGTGGTTTTTCTTTCATTTTTTTTTTTTTTTTGTTAATTTTTATATAACGGGAGGGAGGTGAGATACAGACTGTGTTGTATATCTGTTGTTATAAAATAAAGGAATGTGTCTTTGCAGATCCTGGACTCCGAATTGTTCAATCGTGTCGTGTATTCGCTTTTGCAGAGGAATGGAACATAAAGCTGGTCTCTGGGCACAAACATAGCGTCACATTCCCTGCCCCCTATATATAAGAGGGGGCCCCAGCAGGACTTTTAAAGTTACTAATTTATTGCAGCAAGGTTTTTTTGTGTTTTTCTTTCTCCCCCAGGTGGGAGGGAGGGCTCCAGAAAGCTTTGCAGCAGTGGCAGTTGGGAACTGGAGTCTGCAGGGGCATCCTATGTCAAAAACTGTGTAAAAGGAAAACAAAAGACTGCTGCGCTAGAGAGCTTTCAAAATTGCTGCTAGCACCATACAGAGGATATACTATACAGTGGATATAAAAAGTCTTGACACCCCTGTTAAAATGTCATAAATCATTTCAGAACTTTTTCCACCTTAATGTGACCTATAAACTGTACAACTAAGTAGAACAAACTGAAATCTTTTAGGTGGCGGGAAGTAAAAAAAAATAAAAAAAATCTGGTTGCATAAGTGTGCACACCCTTACACTAGTCCTTTGTTGAAACCCCTTTTGATGTGATTTCAGCGCTCAGTATTTTTGGGGAGGAGTCTATCATCATGGCACATCCTGACTTGGCAATATTTGCCCACTCTTCCTTGCAAACGCTCTCAATCTGTCAGATTGCGTGTCATCTCCTGCGCACAGCCCTCTTCAGATCACCCCACAGATTTTCCATCGGGTTCAGGTCTGGGCTCTGGCTGGGCCATTCCAAAACTTTCCTCTTCTTCTGGTGGAGCCATCCCTTTGTGGATTTGGATGGATGCTTTGGGTCGTTGCCATGGTGGAAGATGAAGTTCCTCTTCATGTTCAGCTTTCTAGCAGAAGCCTGAAGGTTTTGTGCCGATATTGACCGGTATTTGGAACTGTTCATAATTCCCTCTACCTTGACTAAGGCCCCAGTTCCAGCTGAAGATTAACAGCCCCAAAGCATGATGCTGCCACCGCCATGCTTCACGGTGGGTATGGTGTTCTTTTGGTGATGCGCAGTGTTGTTTTTGCGCCAAACATATCTTTTGGAATTATGGCCAAAAAGTCCAACCTTGGTTCTATCAGACCAGAACACATTTTCCCACATGATTTTGGGAGACTTCAAATGTTTTTGCAGAATGTAGCCGGGCTTGGATGTTTTTCTTCGAAAGAGAAGACTTCCATCTTGCCACTCTCCCCCATAGACCAGACATATGAAGAACACGGGAGATTGGTGCCACATGGGCCACACAGCCAGGACTTGCCAGACATTCCTGCAGCTACTTTCATGTTGCTGTAGGCCTCTTGGCCGCCTCCCAGACAAGTTTTCTTCTCGTCTTTTCATCCATTTTGGAGGGACGTCCAGTTCTTGGTGATGTCACTGTTGGTGATGTCACTGTTGGACCATATTTTCTCCACTTGATGATGACGGTCTTCACTGTGTTCCATGGTATATCTAATACCTTGGAAATTCTTTTGTACTCTTCTCCTGACTGATGCCTTTTAACAATGAGATCCTTCTGATGCTTTGGAAGCTCTCTGCGGACAATGGCCTTTGCTGTAAGATGCGACTAAGAAAATGTCAGGAAAGACTGACTAGAACAGCTGAACTTTATTTGGGGTTAATCAGATCCACTTTAAATGATGGTGGGTGTGTACTGACTCCTATTTAACACAAATGTGATTGCTTCATTCTGTACGCAGCTACATCTCCAGTTATAAGAGGGTGTGCACACTTATGCAACCACATCATTTTAGTTTTTTTATGTTTACCCCCCACAAAAAAAGATTTCAGTTTCTTTTTCAATTGAGGTCACATTATAGGTCACATTAAAAGTGGTAAAAGTTCTGAAATGATTTATCTTTGTCTAAATTTTTTTTTTTCACAGAAACCTGACATTTTAACAGGGGTGTGAAGACTTCTTATATCCTCTGTATATAACAGCAAAAAGAAAAGCTGCGCTAAAAAAAGAAAGTAAAGATGACTGAAAACAAGCTCATTAACAAAAAATTCCAAAAGTTCATATCTAAGTGACTCCCACCGAGTGAAAAAGTGTCAATAAAAGGGGATCCTCTTCTTAAATTTTTATTATGTGTAACCAAATCACCCCAAGTGCTTCACCCCCCCCCCCCCCCCCCCACTCCGAGTCCCACCAGAGAGACACTGACCCTCACATGAGAAGTCCGACAACACTTGTGTATGACTCCAAAGGCCGGTCACCACCAGGCTGGACACCTTCCTAGGAGCTCATCTCCCTTTTGCATAAACTGGACTGATGCATTTTATAAATTTAAAAAAGAAAAAGGCAAAAATTGCTACAATAGTGTAAATCCAGCACCTATTTAGCATAAAATCAGTTTGGAACACAATTGCTGTGCATAAAAGCATTCAAGAAACTACACCTCCCAGAATTCCTCAAGGTACGTGCTCATTGACATCACGGCCTTTGGCTCCACCCAACGCGTTTTGTCATAAATGATGTCATCAGGGGAACCACCTTTAATGACCTCCTTTATAATGAAACATGTTGGGTGGAGCCGGAGGCCGTGATGTCAACGCACACACGTGTATCTTGAGGAATTCTGAGATGTGTGGCGCACCCCCCCCCCCCCCTTTGGGTCCCTGAAGGCTGACTCATCTCTAAGGATGTCCTTCTTCCTCAGAGCCTCTCTGTGGAAGTGTGGCTTGAAGTGCACTTTTCCTTTTTTTTTTTTTTTTTTTTTTTTTGTGCGTAGAAACTTTACTTATTTTACAATAAAGATACTTAAGATAATGCACTAGGTTGGTGCGCCTGCTTTCCTTTTTGTTGTGATTACTACGGGACGTCCTCAGTCCTAGAGGGCCACAATCCCATGTGTGACTATCAGCTTTTACACTGAACTAAGACTTGTATGCAGGAGAACTTGCTTTGCTGTGTGTAATGTGGCCTCTGGCTCCGCTCAACGTGTTTCGTCATAAATGACGTCATCAGGGCACCTCATTTGACGTCATTTATAATGAAAGGTGTTGGGTGGAGCTGGTGGCCGGGATGTCAACGCATACGCATACCTTGAGGAATTCTTGGATGTGTAGTGTGGATACAACAAGAAAAAAGAAGGCGCACCAACCCAGTGCATTAACTTAGGATCTTTATTGTAAAATAAGTAGTTTCTACTCGCAAGCATAAGAGAAAAGCACACTCCAAACCACACATCCATGGCCTGGGGGCGAGGGGGGGTGCGCTTAGCATAAAATCAGTTTGGAAAACAATTGCTGTGCATAAAAGCATTCAAGAAACTACACATCCCAGAATTCCTCAAGGTACGTGCTCATTGACATCACGGCCTTCGGCTCCACCCAACGCGTTTTGTCATAAATGTCATCAGGGGAACCACCTTTAATGACCTCCTTTATAATGAAACATGTTGGGTGGAGCCGGAGGCCGTGATGTCAACGCACACACGTGTATCTTGAGGAATTCTGGGATGTGTAGTTTGGGTCCCTGAAGGCTGACGCGTCTCTAAGGATGTCCTTCTTCTTCAGTGCCTCTCTTCTGAGGAAGTGTGGCTTGAGGTGTTCTTTTCTTTTTTTGTATGCTTGTGAGTAGAAACTTTACTTATTTTTACAATAACGATCCTTAAGATAATGCACTAGGTTGGTGCGCCCTTTTTTCTTCCTTTTTTTCTTTTTTTTCTTCCTTTTTTTTTCTTTTTTTCTTCCTTTTTTCTTCCTTTCCTTTTTTATTTTTTTCTTCCTTTTTTATTTTTTTTCTTCCTTTCCTTTATTTTTTTCTTCCTTTCCTTTATTTTTTTCTTCCTTTCCTTTTTTATTTTTTTCTTCCTTTCCTTTTTTATTTTTTTCTTCCTTTCCTTTTTTATTTTTTTCTTCCTTTCCTTTCTTTTTTTTTTCTTCCTTTCCTTTCTTCTTTTTTCCTTTTTCTTTTTTTTCTTCCTTTCCTTTTCTTTTTTTTTTTCTTCCTTTCCTTTTCTTTTTTTTTTTTCTTTTTTTTTTTCCTTCCTTTTTTTTTTCCTTCCTTTTTCTTTTTTTTTTTTTTCCTTCCTTTCTTTTTTTTGGGCTATCCCAGTCCTAGAGGACCATAAGGCCATGTGTGACTATCAGCTTTTACACTGAACCAAGACTTGTGTGCAGGAGAACTTGCTTTGCTGTGTGTAATGTGGCCTCTGGCTCTGCCCAATGTGTTTTGTTATAAATGACGTCATCGGGGCTCCTCATTTGACGTCATTTATAATGAAACTTGATGGGCGGAGTTGGTAGCCATGATATTGACGCACACACGTATCTTGAGGAATTCTGAGATGTGTAGTGTGGATACAACAAGAAAAAGAAGGCGCACCAACCTAGTGCAGTATCTTGAGGATCTTTATTGTAAAATAAGTAGTTTCTACTCACAAGCATAAGAGGAAAGCACACTTCAAGCCACACATCCTTTGCTATGTGTAGTGTGGCCTCTGGCTCCGCTCAATGCATTTCGTCATGACGTCATCAGGGCACCTCATTTGACATCATTTATAATGAAACGTGTTGGGCGGAGCTGGTGGCTGTGATGTCAATGTGCACCTCAAAGAATTCTGGGATGTGTGGTTTCTTACAAACTTTCATCTGCAACATCTTTGTGTTTCTAAGCAAAATATATGCTGGATTTACACTACTGGAGCGATCTTTTTGCCTTTCATTTATATATAGATATATATAGAGCGCATGGGTCCGGTTTGTGAAAATGAGAGATGAGCTCCTAGGAAGGTGTCCAGCCTGGTGGTGACCGGTCTTTGGAGTCATACACAAGTGTTGTCGTACTTCTCATGCGAGAGTCAGTGTCTCTCTGGTGGGCTTCGGAGTGGGGGGGGGGGGAGCACTTGGGGTGATTACTTTGACTATAGACCACCAGCGGGCCGGCGCTGTAGCAGAACTCAAAAACCAAAAGGGGGCCTGACGTAGAATTGTGCTGTTTGGATTGGACTTCTGTGGCAAATACTAATGAGCACCAGCGGGGAGGCACTGACCCCACCAGGGCCCACAACGTTTTGTAAACGACTCTATAAAACCCACAATGGGAGGAGCAGCCCGGACTGGGACACAAAATAGGCCCGGCCATTTTGGACTGAGCAGCCCCAAGCCGGGGGACCCTTTCCTTGGAGTCCGGTGGTGGAACACCAAGGCCTGGTTGCAACAGTGACCTTTGCAACTCTGTAGTAGTTCCGCCACTAGTGTCAGCAGGTTTTTATTTTTTACAATTTTTATATTTTTTTTTTTTTTTTTTTGAGGAGCCCTGTTGCGGGGGGGGGGGGGGGGGGTTGGACTTTTGGTGAGAGGGTAAGAAAGGAAGCGGTGGGCTGACACAGGAGGAGGAGGGGCAGAATCGGCTTTCTCTTTCTTCTCCCGTCCCTGGTGGGGGGGACTGTCCGCACTGGGGACAGTCTGCCCTGACAGAAATTGCTGGCAGTGCTGCGGGGGTAGGGGAGCATACAGGAGCCCACTGCTGCAGAAGATGGACGGGGGGGGGGGGACGACTTTGGGTGAGAGGGTAAGAAAGGAAGGAGTGGGTTGACACAGGAGGAGGAGGGGCAGAATCGGCTTTCTCTTTCTTCTCCCGTCCCTGGTGGGGGGGCAGAAGATGGATGGGGGGGGGGGGTGGCACATAGAGAAAGAAGACCGTGCGTTTCTCACCTGCCACCACTGAGCGTCTGCAGGAGGGAGAAGTGGGCACTCTGGTGGCAGGTGAGAAATGCACGGTCCGGTTTCTCTGTGCTGTCCCTCCTATCCAGGCGGTTCCGGCCCACCGGGCAAATGCCAGGTGTGCCCTATGAACAGTCCAGGCCTGGTAAGGAGTATATGGAAGTCGCAGAATATGGCTGGGTGTGTGACCTTAGGTCTGGCACAGGGCCATGATATTCTAGTCCTGGCGGATGTGTACAATTGCCTCCATGCAGGAGATAACAAAACCTATAGAAGTGCGGGTGTGTTTTTTGTGCTGGGACTGAGTTCCTCCTGTCTGGGCGGAGAACCAAGTCCCAGCCAGTGATTACTTGCCAGCGCTCGGTGTTTTTAAAATTTTTTTTTTTTTTTTTAGGGTAGTGCTGTATATTGTGACACAGCAGGAGCTCATGCAGATCCATATGGTCCACTTACCAGCTAGCTGAGCAGAACAAATCCTCCCCGAAGGTACAAGTGTGCAGATGTGGATCGCTGGGGTCTGTTCGGCGTTTAGCTGCAGTGTGAACAAGGTCGCCGTTTTTGTGTCATTTCACGATCTATCCTCAGGTCCTGAGAGGCGCAGGGACATGCCGCCATGACACCTCTCCACTGGGCAGCGGATCCCGACACCCAACAAGACTCCCATTCCTATCACAAGTACTTTTCTCCACTTAGTCCACTAAGGGCGGTCATGCAGGGTTGCTGTAGATCTGTATTGCCACCTAGTGACAATTTCTGTAATTGCAGATGTCTAATCCCCCCCCCACCTGGTTGTCCCCATTGGAAGATTTCCCCTCTTTTCCTGTCCTGGTGACAACTCACTTTGCTAAGATAACATTTTAGCAAAAAAATATATATATCTATAAATTATATCTCAAAACATTTTAGTTAACAAAGTTCACAATGGATTATTTAGAAAACATTTATACATGATTAGGAGGTACAAGTACTAAATGTCCTCTTATCAAGGGGTGCAGTCACTGAATTCAGGGGGGTTTGTCCTAAAGAAGATGCTCTCCATGCCCTCCAAATGTTGCTCTGGATTGGGATTTCCACTACACTACTATAAAGATGTCACTTTGATTCATGAAGAAGGTGATGTCCTCGTGTCGTCTTCTGACTCCGTTCTGTACAATGCTACAGCAGCCGGCCAGGTCATGCTAAGCCCAGTATGGGCCTCCAGAACAACCATTCGCAACCAGAGATCTTTGGAAGCCGAGGGTTTCTCCAGAGGTTATTAGGGGTTCTTTGAGCCGTGGCTGAATGACCTCCCATCTGATGGTATCTGCATAATTTGGGGGCCACCAATGTTGTTTTTGATCAGCCAGAGTTTCCTCCAGAGATTGTTATGGATACCTTGAGCAGTGGGTGATTGACCGCCCATCTAAAGGTGCCTGCATGGTCCTTGGGCCAGCATCACTCAGCTGAACCAGAAACATGGCACCAATGGTCTTTCTGGTCAGCCGTTCCCAATATGAGGTCCAAGGAACCCTAGGGTTCCTCCAGAGGTACCTGTGGCTGAATGACCTCCCATCTGATGGTATCTGCATAATTTTGGGGCCGACATCACTTGGCAGAACCAGAACGTTGGCACCAATGTTGTTTTTGATCAGCCAGAGTTTCCTCCAGAGATTGTTATGGATACCTTGAGCAGTGGGTGATTGACCGCCCATCTAAAGGTGCCTGCATGGTCCTTGGGCCAGCATCACTCAGCTGAACCAGAAACATGGCACCAATGGTCTTTCTGGTCAGCCGTTCCCAATATGAGGTCCAAGGAACCCTAGGGTTCCTCCAGAGGTAACTGTGGCTGACCTATCTGATGGTGCCTGCATAGTTCTGGGACCAGCATCATTTGGCAGAACCAGCAGCATGTCACCAATGATCTTTTTGGTCACCCAACCTCAACCAGAGTTCCAAGGAATCCTAGGGCTAGTTCAGAGGTTGTTATGGGTACCTTGAGCAGTGGCTTATTGACTTCCCATCTGATGGTGCCTACATGGTCTTTGGCCAGCAAAAATTACACCAGTGTTCTTTCTGCTCAGCCATTCACAATATAAGTTCCACGGAACACTAGGGTTCCTCCAGAGGTTATTAGGGGTTCTTTAAACTGTGGCTTACTGACCTCCCATCTAATGGTGCCTGCATAATTCCAGGGCCAACTTCACTTGGCAGAGCTGGCAGCATGGCACCAGTGTTCTTTTTTTTTTTATCTGTCATTCTCAACCAGAGTTCAAAAAGGAACCCTAAGGTTAGTTCAGCGGTTGTGAGGGATACCTTTAGCAATGGCTGATTGACTTCCCATCTGATGGTGCTTACATAGTCCTTGAGCCAGCACAACTTGGCAGAACCAGAAACAGCAGCGGTGCTCTTTCTGATCAGCCATTCCCAATATGAGTTCCAATGAACCCTAGGGTTCCTGCAGAGGTTACCAGGGGTTCCTTGAGCTGTGGCTGACTGACCTCCCATCTGATGGTACCTGCATAGTTCTGGGGCCAACATCATTTGGCAGAACCAGAAAGATGGCACCAATGATCTTTTTGATCAGCCATCCTCAACCAGTTCCAAGGAACCCTCCTAGGGTTTCTCCAGAGGTTGTTATGAGAACATTGAGTAGTGTCTGATTGCCCTCCCATCTAAAGGTGCCTACATAGTCCCTGGACCAGCAGCAGGAAGCAGAAACAGAAATATAACACCAATATTCTTTCTGATCAGCCATTTCCAATATGAGTTCCAATGAACCCTCCTGGGGTTCCTCCAGAGGTTACTTTAGTTCTTTGAACTGTGGCTAACTAATCTCCCAATTTGATGGTGCCTGCACAGTTCCTGTCTGTAAGGGCGATAATGTGACCACCAATGTAAGGGACATTCTTCCCACTGATCCCCAATGTAAGGGACATTCTTCCCACTGACCCCCAATGTAAGGGACATTCTTCCCACTGACCACCAATGTAAGGGACATTCTTCCCACTGATCCCCAATGTAAGGGACATTCTTCCCACTGACCCCCAATGTAAGGGACATTCTTCCCACTGACCCCCCCCCCCAATGTAAGGGACATTCTTCCCACTGACCCCCAATGTAAGGAGTATTCTTCCCACTGATCACCAATGTAAGGAGTATTCTTCCCACTGACCCCCAATGTAAGGGACATTCTTCCCACTGACCACCAATGTAAGGGACATTCTTCCCACTGACCCCCAATGTAAGGGACATTCTTCCCACTGACCCCCAATGTAAGGGGCATTCTTCCCACTGACCACCAATGTAAGGGACATTCTTCCCACTGACCCCCAATGTAAGGGACATTCTTCCCACTGATCACCAATGTAAGGGACATTCTTCCCACTGACCACCAATGTAAGGGACATTCTTCCCACTGACCCCCAATGTAAGGGACATTCTTCCCACTGACCCCCTATCTAAGGGACATTCCTCCCACTGATCACCAATGTAAGGGACATTCTTCCCACTGATCACCAATGTAAGGGACATTCTTCCCACTGACCCCCAATGTAAGGGACATTCTTCCCACTGACCCCCAATGTAAGGAACATTCTTCCCACTGATCACCAATGTAAGGGACATTCTTCCCACTGACCCCCAATGTAAGGGACATTCTTCCCACTGATCACCAATGTAAGGGACATTCTTCCCACTGATCCCCAATGTAAGGGACATTCTTCCCACTGACCCCCAATGTAAGGGACATTCTTCCCACTGATCACCAATGTAAGGGACATTCTTCCCACTGATCACCAATGTAAGGGACATTCTTCCCACTGACCACCAATGTAAGGGACATTCTTCCCACTGATCACCAATGTAAGGGACATTCTTCCCACTGACCCCCAATGTAAGGGACATTCTTCCCACTGACCCCCAATGTAAGGGACATTCTTCCCACTGATCACCAATGTAAGGGACATTCTTCCCACTGACCCCCAATGTAAGGGACATTCTTCCCACTGATCACCAATGTAAGGGACATTCTTCCCACTGACCCCCAATGTAAGGGACATTCTTCCCACTGATCACCAATGTAAGGGACATTCTTCCCACTGATCACCAATGTAAGGGACATTCTTCCCACTGACCACCAATGTAAGGGACATTCTTCCCACTGACCCCCAATGTAAGGGACATTCTTCCCACTGATCACCAATGTAAGGGACATTCTTCCCACTGATCACCAATGTAAGGGACATTCTTCCCACTGACCCCCAATGTAAGGGACATTCTTCCCACTGACCCCCAATGTAAGGGTCTTTCTTCCCACTGAGACCCAATAATTTTCTTCTAGCAGGGGTTCCCCGAGACCTAATTCTTTCACGGGTTCCCCAACCATGGAGATGCTGACCTAGAAGGTCCAAGCTCTGTCCTTGTCATGTATGGAAATCCAATAATATAACATTAGTGTATGGAAATATAATGTCTAATCGGGACGATCATTTTATACAAATCGGTGAAATCTGATTCTGTCCGGAGGAAACTGAGCTTAAATGTACAAAACCTGCTGTGGAAAATCGATCCAATAAAGACCATCGAAGGGAAATCTCTCGTGGCTCCAACCACTCCCAGATCCAGGAAGCCATCGAGATAGAAGCTGCATATTCCGATTTCTAGATTGTTTCATCAAACTTCCTGGTGGCGTTCAGATTCACAAGTGAGACGCCAAGTTAAAGTTCATGCGTGTCAATATTGTCATGTGTGTGGATATATATATATATACACACATCAGGTCCTCAGGAGAGGAAGCTCAGGCTTGGCCAGAAGCTGCGTTTGAACCGGGACCTCGCCACTCGGTGAAACTGAAGAAGGTGCTCCCGCCGTAGGCAATCATCACCAGGCAGGCAAAGAACTGTAAGACAAAGGTAAGACGTCATCAGGGGTTAGGTCATAGGTACGGTTCACCAACTGTCCCCACAACGAGCATGTGCAGAGCAGGAGGCGGGACTTGTCAGGACTGTAAAATGTAAATATTGAGTCGGTGCAGAACCTGCAAAGGATTCCAAAGTCACTTTGGGTTGTGGCTGAGAGAGGTAAATCTATAAAGCGCCACAATGTATTTTTTGGGTCCAAAAAGAAAGATTTATTGAAAGCACAAAATGTATATAAATGCCGATACGTTTCAGGAGCTAAACTCCGCCCCTTTTATCAGAGCTTGACGAAGCTGCTGGCCATTCCCCCTAAACGTGTTGGGTCTTATTTACAAGCCCAGATGAAGGGGTGGAGTGTAACCCCTGGACAAGGGGCGGACTGACCATTTGGAAACTCAGGCACTGCCCGAGGGCCCGGGGTCAGTAGGGGGCCCCATGAGTGGTCAGTCCGCCCCTGCCCTGGACTGTATTGGCTTTTATATGTAAACCCTGATAAAGAGGCGGAGTGTAGCTCCTGAAACATGTTGGCTTCTGTATACACGCCTTGTTAGTGGGTGGAGTTTAGCCCCCGAAACGTGAGCTTTTTCATATCAACCCTGAAAAACGGGTGGAGTTTAGCTCCTGAAAAGTGTTGATTTTTGTATACAAAGGGGTGGAGTTTAGCCCCTGAAAGTGTTGACTTTTGTATAAAAAGGGGTGGAGTTTAGCCCCTGAAAAATGTTGGCTTTTATATACAATGGGTGGAGTTTATCCCCTAAAATGTGATGATTTTTGTATTCAAAGGGGTGGAGTTTAGCCCCTGAAAGTGTTGATTTTTGTATACAAAGGGGTGGAGTTTAGCCCCTGAAAGTGTTGACTTTTGTATACAAAGGGGTGGAGTTCATCTCTAAAAAGTGTTACCTTTTGTATACAAAGGGGTGGAGTTTAGTCCGCAAAAAGTGTTGCCCTTTGTATACAAAGGGGTGGAGTTTAGCCCCAGGAAAGGTTGGCTTTTATAGATGTGTGAACCTATCCTTGAGGTTATCGATAATCAGGGCTGCCATTAGAAATTACGGGGCCCTTAGAGCCTGGGTGAGAGCATTGGGGCCCCACCCCAAAAGGGCTTTCTCGAGCATGGACAGCAATCCCATGGGCCGTGGCTCCCAGCCAATCAGTAAACGTTCCCCGGGCCCCATCAGTTCAGCAGCAGGGGGCGGGGATAGAGAAGCGACTATTCATTAACAGGATTGGACGGAGTCATCCTTCGTGCTGCAGCTCCTCATAGGAGGACCCGGGGGAGTTTTATTAAATCTTTGGGGGCCACAGCACCCAAAAGGTATGTCAAAAAAATCCTCTCTATGCCCCGGGGTCCCTGTTGAACTGATGGGGCCCGGGGACTTTTGTTAAATCTCTAGGGGCCACAGCACCCAAAAGGTATATACAATAATCCCCTCTATGGCCCTGGGCCCCTGTTGAACTGATGGGGCCCAGGCTCGGTACAGGAGGGCCAACTCCACCCCCTATTGGCGGCCCCGTTCTGATATCTATATCCCGCTGGCCCCGCCTCTCTTCTCACTCACCGAAGCGGCCGCTCTCTTGTTGTAGTCGCTGTTGTTCATTCCCACCCTCGTGGAGGCGGCGCAGGTGATGAACGCCGTCACATACAGGACGGTGGCTGCGGCATGATAGATGAACAGCTGCAGGAGGAGAACGGCAAGGAGGTAAAGCATTCCGCTACATCCAACGGTCATGTGACAAAAACCCAGCCACACCCCCGAGGATTTAAAATTCTGCTTCCGTGTGCGTCAGATCTTTGACAGCCAATAATATGTGAATGAGGAACAAAAAGAGAAACCTCTCCCATGATGCCTCCGGGGCGTCCCCTTCTGCTCTGTGTTGTCACCCATTATTAGATGTGGCGGCTGCATTCGTTTTCTTTGTTTTTCATTCATTTTCTTCTCTGTTCACCTGGTGATCTGGCCACACCTCCTGTATTAGAGCGCCCCCCCCCCACTCTGGAGGAAGGAGCACAGGGGGCACCTTTGGACAGCAGCATTGTCAGTCTGGGGGGAGGGGTGTGTTAGATGGACTAGCAGACTTAGATACACTAACACATGGAAGCCGAACCCCAATGTTATAATCCGTTAGTTTTGATAAAGTTTTTATATCCGTCAATAAAAGCTGATCCTTGTGAGCCCCCCTGTCAGTGGCCAATGGTGTGCCTCAACAAAGGCTTGTTCTGATGAAAAACAACAGACTTTCTGGCCGGATCACCAGGCGAAAATAAAGGAAAGGAAGCCTAAAAAAGAAAACAAATGCAGCCGCCACATCTGAGAATGATGACATCATCAGGACAAACAGGGCGAGTCGCCCCATTGAGGCCACGCTGCTACTTGGGGGGTTGATGTACAAAACACTCATTGAACACATCTCTAGGGTTAGGCCCCCCCCCAGGTGGGCGGGGGGAAACGCCTCAGAGGCGGAGCTCAAGGCTGAGGGCCATTCGTATTTCTTTTCCAGCTAGCGCTTTGCGGCGTCTCTCGTCATTCATTGGATGTGAAGGCTGCGCCCGTAATTCCTGCAATAGATTCATTCCCAGGATCATCAGCTCCATCTAGTGGCCAGAATGTGGGATGGTTTTCTGAACGACCTCCAGGAGAGGCTATGCTGCACTTTGGCCACTAGATGGCGACGGATGATCCCAGGAATGAATCTATTACCCTGGGGTCACACCTATGCGTTTTCCTCTGCGCTTTGCAGAAACGCACAGCAGTCCTTGTCACATGATTTCCTATGGGACGGGTTCACATCTCGCCGTTTTCACCTCGCTGCATTTTTTGGAAAGGGGCGGGGACTTTTTTGAACGCAAAAAGTAGCATTTTTGGTTCTATAGACTGGAAACTCTGCAGAGAAGCATGAAGTGCGTTTTTGCCGTGTTTGATGTGTTTTGCTTTTTTTAAAAAAAATTTAAATTGTTCTTGTTGCTAGGCAGATGTTAAAAGCAAAACGCATCAAACGCGGCAAAAACGCACTACATGCTTCTCTTCTCCCCGCCCCTTTCCAAAAAATGCATGTTTGCTGCTTTTTTATGCGTTTTTGATGCATTTAAAATCTGCCTAGCAACAAGTAAAAATTAGGGAAAAAAAAAAAAGCAAAACGCATCAAAAACTCCCTCCATGCTTTTCTGCAGCGTTTCCAGTCTATAGAACCAAAAACGCAGTGTTTTGCATTTGAAAAAGTCGTCGACCCTTTTTTCATTTTTCTTGTTGCTAGGCAGATTTTAAACACATCAAAAACGCAACGCAAAAACGCCTCAAACGCCACCTGCACAGGTGTGAACCGAGCCTGACCCCGGGGTCGCACCTCTGCGTTTTCCAGAAACGCACAGCGGTCCATCTCACATGATTTCCTATGGGATGGGTTCACATTTGAGCGTTTTCACCCCGGTGCATTTTTTTTTTTGGAAAGGGGCGGGGACTTTTTTTAATGCAAAGAGTTGGGGTTTTGGTTGTATAGGAAAAATAAAAGTATAAAGCAGTGCAGCGCTCAAAGCAAAGTGAAATATCTGATATCAGATTGCATGTACAGTTGTGTCCAAAATTATTCAACCCCCAATGCTGTAAAGGGGTTTAGGGACTATAGTGTACATTTGGAATTGTATTCAGAATCAAATCCTACAAGGACGTTGTAACTACCCAAATGCAACTAAAATGACATCAATTGTTTATGTAATACAGTAGTAAATGGTTCTTATGTGGTTTCTTCATTGCCACAATTATTCAACCCCTTAAAGACTACCACTCTGAAGAACAGAGGTTCATACAGGTGCTTTCCATCAGGTATTGAAAACACCTGTGGATGTCACCGAGCAGCAATCAAGCATAATAAGCACCAATTAGGCAGCTTTAAAATGACTGTGATACTCAGCTCCTTCTAGACATTTACTGGTGTGGTTACAAACATGGTGAAGGCAAGAGAATGGTCCAGGAAGACAAGAGAAGAGGTGATTTCTCTTCACAGGAAGGGCAATGGCTATAAGAAGATTGCAAAGATGTTAAACATACCAAGAGACACCTTAGGAAGCATCATTCGCAAATTCAAGGCAAAGGGCACTGTTGAAACGCTACCTGGTCGTGGCAGAAAGAAGATGCTGACTTCGACTGCTGTGCGCTACCTGAAGCGTAGAGTGGAGAGAAGTCCCCGTGTGACTGCTGAGGAACTGAGAAAAGATTTGTCAGATGTGGGTACAGAAGTTTCAGCCCAGACAATAAGACGCACACTGCGTAATGAAGGCCTCCGTGCCAGAACTCCCAGGCGTACCCCCTTGCTGTCTCCAAAGAATAAGAAGAGTCGACTGCAGTATGCCAAAAGCCATGTGGACAAACCACAAAAGTTGTGGGATAGTGTTCTGTGGACTGATGAAACAAAATTAGAACTGTTTGGGCCCATGGATCAACGCTATGTTTGGAGGAGGAAGAACAAGGCCTATGATGAAAAGAACACCTTGCCTACTGTGAAGCATGGTGGAGGGTCAATCATGCTTTGGGGCTGTTTTGCTTCTGCAGGTACAGGGAAGCTTCAGCGTGTGCAAGGTACCATGAATTCTCTTCAGTACCAGGAGATATTGGATGGAAACGTGATGCAGTCCGTCACACACCTGAGGCTTGGGAGACGTTGGACCTTTCAACAGGACAATGATCCCAAGCATACCTCCAAGTCCACTAGAGCATGGTTGCAGAGGAAAGGCTGGAACATTTTGGAGTGGCCATCGCAGTCACCAGACTTAAATCCGATTGAGAACCTCTGGTGGGACTTAAAGAAAGCAGTTGCAGTGCGCAAGCCTAAGAATGTGACTGAACTGGAGGCCTTTGCCCATGAAGAATGGGCGAAGATACCCGTAGATCGCTGCAAGACACTTGTGTCAAGCTATGCTTCACGTTTAAAAGCTGTTATAACTGTAAAAGGATGCTGTACTAAGTACTAAGATTGAATGTCACTTGGGGGTTGAATAAAACTGATAATGCTGTGAGCACAGAAAAGACATTTGTGGTTATTTCATTATAACTGTTATGTTATATTTGTCTGACCTACAAGTGCCTCTTTAATGTAAATGTAAGCAAGATGACTGAATGATCAAAAGCAATGTCAAACTGGCCAAAACACTCAATTTCAGTGGGGGTTGAATAATTTTGGACACAACTGTATATATATTAAGGTGGTCCACACAGCCGCACCACTTATATACAATAATGGGCTGGTGGTGACATCATCTCACACAACGTATTCTATAGTGACTACAAACATAATGCAGTGAATGGTGTCCATGTGCATAAGATATCATGCGGGTGTGAACTGTAGGTGCCAATCCTCAAATAGGTGAAGTGCCCCCTCACCTTCCTGCCCAGGCCCCTAGGGACCAATGAGCCTTTTGGTATATGGTGGGTCTTGGATAGATCCTTCAGATGGTGGGTCCCTCGGGAAGTAATGGTGGGACTCTCCTCCTCTTATCTCCTATATCAGAGCGTTGATGGTATCGAAGGTACCCCTCCCACACGGTCATCAATCAGGAAAAAGAACTTGCATAGTGTAAAATCGCTTTATTGAATGAGTACTAAAACCAAAGATCTACTCTCACATTTATTCATAAAAAAACGAGCCTTCACACCACTCAAAGGGTGTACTGCATTCAGGAACTGGGAGCACCAAGATGGCGCCTGCGCCGGATATGACGTCAGAACGTTCGTGTAAGCTCCTCCCACTGGCGTATCTACGCGTTACGTCACTTCAAACACGTGACTTCATCAGGATTTACGCCTATCCTGGGTGGAGCACTATTTATCTAATGTGTTAGCCAATCAATAATTCCGATGGGCGGAACTCGGCCGCCATTGTATGGGAGCTCACCAGGCACCCTCAGCCATCGTAATATTACGGCTGCAAGAACGAGGACATTGAATATAAGCGGATACTAGCGATCACGCTTAGGTATATATATATAAATCCTCATAACTGGGTGTATATTTATAAAAATAATGGCTAATATGGACCTTGTGTGAGACTAGAAGCCTGCATGTAATAAAATATAATAATAAAAATTAAATAAAAATAATATAAATCAGCATCATCAGCTGATTAGGTCTGTAATATCAAAAAGCCCACCACAGTCACTTATATAGAACTATAGTGGAAATATATATATAAGGTATAAGTCATTAATCAGGAGAGTAACCCACTATAATTATAAAACATGTACCTGCATAATTCTGTGAGTTATAAGAAGGACCCGAAAAAAACCTAAAGTACAGAAGACCGTCATCATGGGATTTCTTATACAGTATCCTAAGGACGTAACCATCATATGAAGGGATCATATCACATACATGAAATTGGTGGCTAAGCTAAAACATTACATGAGTGAAATGTCAGAACATCTAGATCAGCGGTTCTTAACCTGGGTTCGATGGAACCCCAGGGGTTCGGTGAGTCAGTCTCGCGGGTTCGGCGGAGGTGAAGACCCACACCCGACTCATATGATTCGTGCAGTAAATATTCATTATTATGTTTTTGTTTTTCTGTGAAAATCATGTTTTAATGGTTTTGTTCATTTTGTGCACCTATGTATAAATATATACCTATGTTTTGAATTTGAAAAATCATATTTTATTTTTCCAATTAAGAAGGGTTCGGTGAATGCGCATATGAAACTGGTGGGGTTCAGTACCCCCAACAAGGTTAAGAACCGCTGCTGATGATCTGCTACCTATTGTTCTGGACTATAATATACACCATAAAAAGATTGAGAAGATTTTTGTGAAATACTGGCCGATTTTGCAATCTGATCCAGCTCTGATGAAGGTTATACCTGCCAAACCAAAATTTATATATCATAAATTTTGGCTCAACCTCTCCAAAACCGAGCTTCTCGTCTTCCCCCCAGCCCGCGCCCCCCCCCCCCCCATCCTATCCATCACTACTAACAACACCACCATCAATCCCGCCCCGCAAGCCAAGGTCCTTGGAGTCATTCTGGACTCTAACCTTTCCTTCCAACCTCATGTCAAATCACTCACAAATACATGCAGACTCCACCTCCGGAACATCGCCAAAATACGCTCCTTCCTTACCCCAGACACCGCTAAACTACTCGTACACTCCCTGATTATCTCACGCCTTGACTACTGCAACTCCCTCCTCACCGGCCTACCCCAGTGCAGGCTCTCCCCGCTTCAGACCATCCTGAACTCAGCGGCTAGACTCATCCACCTCACCAGCCGCTCCACCTCTGCCACCCCCCTCTGCCTCTCCCTCCACTGGCTCCCCATTGCCCAACGCATCAAATTCAAACTATTCACTCTGACCTACAAAGCCATTCACAACACTGCCCCTAACTACCTCACCGACCTGATTCCCAAGTACCACCCTACCCGTACCCTTCACTCTTCACAGGACCTCCTTCTATCTTGCTCCCTGGTCTCCTCCTCCCACGCACAACTGCAAGACTTCTCCAGGTCCTCCCCCATCCTCTGGAACTCACTACCCCAATCCATCAGACTGTCACCTTCCCTCCTCACCTTCAGGTGCTCCCTGAAAACCCACCTCTTCAGGGAAGCCTACCCCACCCTCACCTAACTGCTGCTCTCCTTCATTCCTCCCACCACTCCATCCCCCACAGCCACTTCCTCCTGTACCACTACCCCCTCCCTCCTAGATTGTAAGCTCGAAAGAGTAGGACCCTCTAACCCCTCGTGTGCTGCTTGTAGGTGCTGTAATGCTTCATGTATTGTCCCCCCCCTCTATTGTACAGCGCTGAGCAAACCCTTTGGCGCTATATAAACTCCATGTAATAATAATAATAATAATATATATAGAAAGGCTCCAAATATTAGAACTTGTCTAGTAAAGAATGTGATTGACCCACCCGGACTAACCTGAGAACCACTATTATTGACCTAAAAGGTTTCTACCCCTGCAAAACCTGTTATGCGTGTAAGGAGACAAAGGGATTAAATGTAAGAAGGAAACAATTTCAGGCAACAACAGGAATAACATATACTATTAAAGATTTCATATCCTGCCAGACGGCGGGTGTAGTATATGGGCTCCAATGTGAGTGTGGACTTCAATATATCAGAACAAAGAGGCCTATGTGGAAAAGGATCAGGGAGCATGTGCAGAACATCAAAAAGGGTCACACTAAACACAGTGTCTCCAAACATTTCGCCAGTCATCATAATAGTGATCCCACAAAATTGAAATTCTGGGGAATAGAGAAATTTAACCACTTCCCGACCGGCCGTTGCATATAAACGGCCGGACGGTGGCAGTGCAGGGTCGGGTGGCCGTTTATAAACGGCCTCCCCGCACCCTGCTTGTGCGCGCTCCCACGGAGCGCGCAGCACCGCGATCCGGTGCCCGCTGTGTCCTCCGGACACAGTGAAACACCGATCGTCGGACGGGACCTCTGTACGAGGTCCCGATCATGTAATCACTGATTGGCCAATCAGTGATCACATGCAAAGTAGTAAGCAAGATGTCACTTGTGACATCATTGCTTACTACGTGTGAAATCTGTGAATGATCAGAGAGGTCACATGGTACAAGGCTATTCACAACAGCCTTGTACCATGTGACAAGCTGTGACCAATCACAGCTCACTCAGTACTTCTCAATGAGTGCAAGAATGCAGACAGAGAGAAAGAGAAATGATTGCTTTTACATCCTATATGGGTGTAAAAGCAATCAGTGTAAAAAAAAAAATCTTCATCACCCCCCGCAAGTAGTACAGTGTCACCATGGTGACACTGTACTGCTAGGGTGACAGTATGTAAAAAAAAATAAAAAATAATAATATAAAAAAATAAAATAAAAATGTAAAAAAAAAATGTTTAAAAATTATAATTTTTGGTTATAAACTAATTTGGATTTTTTTTTTTACTAAAAAGATAACGGAATACATTTTGGCAAAGATTTATGATGAAATATTATTTATTTGCAAAATTTTATAAAAAAAAACACTTTTTTTCAAAATTTTTGGATTTTTTCATTTAAATAGCAAAAAAAATAAAAATCCCAGTGGTGAATAAATACCACCAAAATAAAGCTTTATCCGTCTCAAAAAAATGGTAAAAAATTCATTTGGGTACAGTGTTGCATGACCGCGCAATTGTCATTCAAAGTGTGATAGCGCTGAAAGCTGAAAATTGCCCTGGTCAGGAAGGGGGTAAAAGTGTCCGGTCTGGAAGGGGTTAATAATCACTGGAGAGGAAGTAATAAGGTCAGAGTTATTAGCCAGGCAGAATCCAAATGGATCTTCCTGATGAGGTCTCAATACCCGAGGGGTTTGAACGTAGAATTTGATTTAAATTGCTTCATTAGGAGGAGCCTCTGCACGCCTTGACGTTAAGCCACCGGATCAGGAGGTCCGGTGGCCATCATTTATATTCACTGGTCAGTGTATTTAAAGAGCTCATTTACACTATACCTGTATGGGTACTCCAACACTGTACATTTACTGTTTTATCTTAACCCCTTGACGCCGACGTAACACAAATATGCGGCCTCACGGACCTGGGCTTTTTTCCGTGGGGCCGCATATTTGCGTACCTGTCTTTGTGCTGGGAGCGCGCCGCTCGGCGCGCTCCCAGCACCAAGACCGCGGTGTCACTGAGAGCCCCGGGTCCCGTTCTAACGATCGGGACCCGGGACTCCCGATTCCGGGTCACGTGATCGCTGTGATAGCCTCTGATTGGCTATCACAGTGATCAATCACTGTGCAGCCCGGCCCCCTTGTTTTCTCTCTCTCTATGAATGGAGAAGAGAGATACATTGTATCTCTCGAACTCCTGACACAGAGAGAGAAAAAAAAAGTTTGTAAAAAAAAAAAGATAAATAAATATTAAAAAATAAAAGAAAAAATAAAAAAAAAAATACCTAGATCAAGGTTTGATCTAGTTCAGTACCAGGGTTAGTGTTTGGGTCAAGGTCAGGGTCAAAGGTCAGGATCAAGGGCAAAGGTCAGGGTCAAAGGTCAGGATTTTTTTTAAAAAAATTGGTATCAGTGTCAGTTAGTGTTAATGTCAATGTCAGTGACGGTGTGTTTTATATAAAAAAAAAAAGACAAAAACAAAATGCGCACTGTTGTTTCTGGACTGTACTACGGGTACGAACAACAAATAACATACACATATATGGTATCGCTGCGATCGTCAAGAACTGGAGAATGTATTTTGAGTTGTTCTTTGGTGGTAGGTTATGGTCGTAACAAGAAACACAGTTAAATTTAAAAAAATGATTTTTTTTACTATTTTGGCCCAGTTTTCCTTTAATAATAAAAAAAAATTAGGAGCTATCCATGACCATTTACCACCAAATGAAAGCCCAATTTGTCCTGAAAAAAAACGCGGTATAATCCACCTGGATGTACAAAGTAGTTGTGATGATATGTACGGTTTTACTAACACGTCAACGTTGCAGAATTGTGCTTAGGCTTTTAGATTTGTTTTACCCTCAGACATGAAGGGGTTAATGATATATACTCAATAAATACTTTTTATAATACTACGCTATGAGCGTTCTCATCTCTACTACCTGGCACTGAGCCTCCACATCTCAGCCCAGCATTCTAGGAGTCCACCCAGGCAGGATAATTTGGGAAAGTGGTCCAGATCAACTTCTCTGGCAGCCGTCACCCTATCCACCACCAGAGGGCACCTTTATTATCTGGCTATACCTTCATGGGACCTCCGGCTTCATGGAATTTCTATGTGCACATTAAATTGCACTTCCGGTGAGTGGGCAATTTTTCTACACCTTCATGTTAGGATGCTGGAATATACCCATTTGGATTGAAGTCGTTTATACTCCATCACTGGAATATACTTTTCTGGACTGATATTATATTACCTTGGACTGTTTAACATCCAGTTTATGGGATTTGTCCATTTCTGTCATATTTTGTCATACTTTAGACAGTGTGTTTTATTTATATAGCGCTGCGCACCCTATTTTATGTCAATTTTTAAGCAATGATCAGTTCAACCCCTATTTGTGTTAACATGAATATGACATTTCACTCATGTAATGTTTTAGCTTAGCCACCAATTTCATGTATGTGATATGATCCCTTCATATGATGGTTACGTCCTTAGGATACTGTATAAGAAATCCCATGATGACGGTGTTCTGTACTTTAGGTTTTTTTCGGGTCCTTCTTATAACTCACAGAATTATGCAGGTACATGTTTTATAATTATAGTGGGTTACTCTCCTGATTAGGGGACTTATACCTTATATATATATACAGTTGCAAGAAAAAGTATGTGAACCCCTTGGGATTACGTGGAGTTTTGCATGAATTGGGCATAAAATGTGCTCTGAACGTCATCTAAGTCACAACAATAGAAGAACACAGTCTGCTGAACATAATACTACACAAACATTAGATGTTGCCATGGTTTAATTGCACATAACATGTAAACATTCACAGTGCAGGGAGGAAAAAGTATGTGAGGCCCTAGCTTAATGACTTCTCCCAGAGCTAATTGGAGCCAGGAGTGAGCCAACCTTGACTCCAATCAGTGTGATGATATTGGATGTGTTGCTGACACCTGTTTTGGGTTTACTGGTTTCAAGAAGCACTGTCTGATGTGAACCATGCCTCGCAGAAAAGAGCTCTCAGAAGATCTACGATCAAGAATTGTTGACTTGCATGAAGCTGGAAAGGGTTACAAAAGTATCTCCAAAAGCCTTGATGTTCATGTGTCCACGGTAAGACAGACTGTCTACAAATGGAGAAAGTTTAGCACTGTTGCTACTCTCCCTAGGCGCGGTCGTCCTGTAAAAATGACTGCAAGAGCACAGCGCAGAATGCTGCATGAGGTAAAGAAGAATCCCAGAGTGTCCGCTAAAGACCTACAGAAATCTCTGGCACATGCTAACATTTTTGTTGACACATCTACAATCAGGAAAACATTAAACAAGAATGGAGTACATGGGAGGACACCACGGAGGAAGCCATTGCTGTCCAAAAAGAAGATTGCAGCACGTTTGAAGTTTGTAAAAGAGCACCTGGATGTTCCACAGCACTACTGGCAGAATATACTGTGGACAGATGAAACCAAGATTGAGTTGTTTGGGAAGAACACACAACACTATGTGTGGAGAAAAAAAGGCACAGCACACCAACATCAAAACCTCATCCCCACTGTGAAACATGGCGGAGGGAGCATCATGGTTTGGGGCTGCTTTGCTGCCTCAGGGCCTGGACGGATTGTTGTCATTGATGGGAAAATGAATTCCAGAGTTTATCAAGACATTTTGCAGGAAAACGTACGACCATCTGTCCGCCAACTGAAGCTCCGCAGAGGATGGGTGATGCAACAGGACAATGACCCAAAGCATACAAGTCATTCAACAAAACAATGGCTGCAACAGCACAGAATACGCCTTCTGGAGTGGCCCAGTCAGAGTCCTGACCTCAACCCGACTGAAATGCTGTGGCATGACCTTAAGAGAGCGATTCACACCAGACATCCCAAGAATATTGCTACACTGAAACAGTTTTGTGAAGAGGAGTGGTCCAAAATGACTCCAGATCGTTGTGCAGGTCTGATCTGCAACTACAGGAAACGTTTGGTTGAGGTTATTGCTGCCAAAGGAGGGTCAACCAGTTATTAAGTCCAAAGGTTCACATACTTTTTCCTCCCTGCACTGTGAATGTTTACATGTTATGTGCAATTAAACCATGGCAACATCTAATGTTTGTGTAGTATTATGTTCAGCAGACTGTGTTCTTCTATTGTTGTGACTTAGATGACGTTCAGACCACATTTTATGCCCAATTCATGCAAAACTCCATGTAATCCCAAGGGGTTCACATACTTTTTCTTGCAACTGTATATTTCCACTATAGTTCTATATAAGTGACTGTGGTGGGCTTTTTGATATTACAGACCTAATCAGCTGATGATGCTGATTTATATTATTTTTATTTAATTTTTATTATTATATTTTATTACATGCAGGCTTCTAGTCTCACACAAGGTCCATATTAGCCATTATTTTTATAAATATACACTCAGTTATGAGGATTTATATATATATACCTAAGCGTGATCGCTAGTATCCGCTTATATTCAATGTCCTCGTTCTTGCAGCCGTAATATTACGATGGCTGAGGGTGCCTGGTGAGCTCCCATACAATGGCGGCCGAGTTCCGCCCATCGGAATTATTGATTGGCTAACACATTAGATAAATAGTGCTGCACCCAGGATAGGCGTAAATCCTGATGAAGTCACGTGTTTGAAGTGACGTAACGCGTAGATACGCCAGTGGGAGGAGCTTACACGAACGTTCTGAGGTCATATCCGGCGCGGGCGCCATCTTGGTGCTCCCAGTTCCTGAATGCAGTACACCCTTTGAGTGGTGTGAAGGCTCGTTTTTTTATGAATAAATGTGAGAGAAGATCTTTGGTTTTAGTACTCATTCAATAAAGCGATTTTACACTATGCAAGTTCTTTTTCCTGATTGATGACCGTGTGGGAGGGGTACCTTCGATACCATCAACGCTCTGATATAGGAGATAAGAGGAGGAGAGTCCCACCATTACTTCCCGAGGGACCCACCATCTGAAGGATCTATCCAAGACCCACCATATACCAAAAGGCTCATTGGTCCCTAGGGGCCTGGGCAGGAAGGTGAGGGGGCACTTCACCTATTTGAGGATTGGCACCTACAGTTCACACCCGCATGATATCTTATGCACATGGACACCATTCACTGCATTATGTTTGTAGTCACTATAGGGCAGTGATGGTGAACCCGTGGCACGCCGAGCCTTATCTGTGGGCACGCCAAGAGAATCCAGCGGCGCGCTGTCTTCCCGGCTGTAGTGTGCGTGGCAGCCGGGTCCCAAGTGCGCATGCGCAAGAAGCAGTGCTCTTTGTGAATGGTAAGGCGGTACCTGGGACACATGACAGATCCCAGAAGCCGCCGGACCAATCACAAAGCGCAGCGCTTCTCGCGCATGCGCACTGGGCATCCGGCTGTCCGACGAGCGCCCACACTACAGAAACCGGGAAGACAGCGCGCCGCTGAATAGAGGAACAGGTAAGATTAAAAAAAAACTCTGCGGAAGTAAGAGCGGGTACCCCCCCCCCCTCCCCAAAGGTCAGCAGTCATCTCTGTACTGTCCCCAGTCTCTGGTCATCTCCTGTACTGTCCGCAGTCTCTGGTCATCTCCTGTACTGTCCGCAGTCTCTGGTCATCTCCTGTACTGTCCGCAGTCTCTGGTCATCTCCTGTACTGTGTCTGCAGTCTCTGGTCATCTCCTGTACTGTGTCCGCAGTCTCTGGTCATCTCCTGTACTATGTCCGCAGTCTCTGGTCATCTCCTGTACTATGTCTGCAGTCTCTGGTCATCTCCTGTACTATGTCCGCAGTCTCTGGTCATCTCCTGTACTATGTCCGCAGTCTCTGGTCATCCCTGTACTGTCCGCAGTCTCTGGTCATCCCTGTACTGTGTCCGCAGTCTCTGGTCATCTCCTGTACTGTGTCCGCAGTCTCTGGTCATCCCTGTACTGTGTCCGCAGTCTCTGGTCATCCCTGTACTGTGTCCGCAGTCTCTGGTCATCTCCTGTACTATGTCCGCAGTCTCTGGTCATCCCTGTACTGTCCGCAGTCTCTGGTCATCCCTGTACTGTGTCCGCAGTCTCTGGTCATCTCCTGTACTGTGTCCGCAGTCTCTGGTCATCCCTGTACTATGTCCGCAGTCTCTGGTCATCTCCTGTACTTTCCGCAGTCTCTGGTCATCCCTGTACTGTCCGCAGTCACTGGTCATCCCTGTACTGTCTGCAGTCTCTGGTCATCTCCTGTACTGTGTCCGCAGTCTCTGGTCATCTCCTGTACTGTCCGCAGTCACTGGTCATCCCTGTACTGTCTGCAGTCTCTGGTCATCTCCTGTACTGTGTCCGCAGTCTCTGGTCATCTCCTGTACTGTGTCCGCAGTCTCTGGTCATCTCCTGTACTGTGTCCGCAGTCTCTGGTCATCTCCTGTACTGTCCGCAGTCTCTGGTCATCTCCTGTACTGTCCGCAGTCTCTGGTCATCTCCTGTACTGTCCGCAGTCTCTGGTCATCTCCTGTACTCTGTCCGCAGTCTCTGGTCATCTCCTGTACTATGTCCGCAGTCTCTGGTCATCTCCTGTACTGTCCGCAGTCTCTGGTCATCCCCTGTACTGTGTCCGCAGTCTCTGGTCATCTCCTGTACTATGTCCGCAGTCTCTGGTCATCCCCTGTACTGTGTCCGCAGTCTCTGGTCATCCCCTGTACTGTGTCCGCAGTCTCTGGTCATCTCCTGTACTATGTCCGCAGTCTCTGGTCATCCCTGTACTGTCCGCAGTCTCTGGTCATCCCTGTACTGTGTCCGCAGTCTCTGGTCATCTCCTGTACTGTGTCCGCAGTCTCTGGTCATCCCTGTACTGTGTCCGCAGTCTCTGGTCATCCCTGTACTGTGTCCGCAGTCTCTGGTCATCTCCTGTACTATGTCCGCAGTCTCTGGTCATCCCTGTACTGTCCGCAGTCTCTGGTCATCTCTGTACTGTGTCCGCAGTCTCTGGTCATCTCCTGTACTGTGTCCGCAGTCTCTGGTCATCCCTGTACTATGTCCGCAGTCTCTGGTCATCTCCTGTACTTTCCGCAGTCTCTGGTCATCCCTGTACTGTCCGCAGTCACTGGTCATCCCTGTACTGTCTGCAGTCTCTGGTCATCTCCTGTACTGTGTCCGCAGTCTCTGGTCATCTCCTGTACTGTGTCCGCAGTCTCTGGTCATCTCCTGTACTGTCCGCAGTCACTGGTCATCCCTGTACTGTCTGCAGTCTCTGGTCATCTCCTGTACTGTGTCCGCAGTCTCTGGTCATCTCCTGTACTGTGTCCGCAGTCTCTGGTCATCTCCTGTACTGTGTCCGCAGTCTCTGATCATCTCCTGTACTGTTCGCAGTCTCTGGTCATCTCTGTACTGTCCGCAGTCTCTGGTCATCTCCTGTACTGTCCGCAGTCTCTGGTCATCTTCTGTACTGTCCGCAGTCTCTGGTCATCTTCTGTACTGTCCGCAGTCTCTGGTCATCTCCTGTACTGTGTCTGCAGTCTCTGGTCATCTCCTGTACTGTGTCTGCAGTCTCTGGTCATCTCCTGTACTGTGTCTGCAGTCTCTGGTCATCTCCTGTACTGTGTCTGCAGTCTCTGGTCATCTTCTGTACTGTGTCCGCAGTCTCTGGTCATCTTCTGTACTGTCCGCAGTCTCTGGTCATCCCTGTACTGTGTCCGCAGTCTCTGGTCATCTCCTGTACTGTGTCCGCAGTCTCTGGTCATCCCTGTACAGTGTCCGCAGTCTCTGGTCATCTCCTGTACTGTGTCCGCAGTCTCTGGTCATCCCTGTACTGTGTCCGCAGTCTCTGGTCATCCCTGTACTGTCCACAGTCTCTGGTCATCCCTGTACTGTGTCCGCAGTCTCTGGTCATCCCTGTACTATGTCTGCAGTCTCTGGTCATCCCTGTACTGTCCGCAGTCTCTGGTCATCCCTGTACTGTCCGCAGTCTCTGGTCATCCCTGTACTATGTCTGCAGTCTCTGGTCATCTCCTGTACTATGTCTGCAGTCTCTGGTCATCCCTGTACTGTCCGCAGTCTCTGGTCATCCCTGTACTGTCCGCAGTCTCTGGTCATCCCTGTACTGTCCACAGTCTCTGGTCATCCCTGTACTGTGTCCGCAGTCTCTGGTCATCCCTGTACTGTCCGCAGTCTCTGGTCATCCCTGTACTATGTCTGCAGTCTCTGGTCATCCCTGTACTGTCCGCAGTCTCTGGTCATCCCTGTACTGTGTCCGCAGTCTCTGGTCATCCCTGTACTGTCCGCAGTCTCTGGTCATCCCTGTACTGTCCGCAGTCTCTGGTCATCCCTGTACTATGTCTGCAGTCTCTGGTCATCCCTGTACTGTCCGCAGTCTCTGGTCATCCCTGTACTGTCCGCAGTCTCTGGTCATCCCTGTACTGTCCACAGTCTCTGGTCATCCCTGTACTGTGTCCGCAGTCTCTGGTCATCTCCTGTACTATGTCCGCAGTCTCTGGTCATCCCCTGTACTGTGTCCGCAGTCTCTGGTCATCCCCTGTACTATGTCCGCAGTCTCTGGTCATCTCCTGTACTATGTCCGCAGTCTCTGGTCATCCCTGTACTGTCCGCAGTCTCTGGTCATCCCTGTACTGTGTCCGCAGTCTCTGGTCATCTCCTGTACTGTGTCCGCAGTCTCTGGTCATCCCTGTACTGTGTCCGCAGTCTCTGGTCATCCCTGTACTGTGTCCGCAGTCTCTGGTCATCTCCTGTACTGTCCGCAGTCTCTGGTCATCCCTGTACTGTCCGCAGTCTCTGGTCATCCCTTTACTGTGTCCGCAGTCTCTGGTCATCTCCTGTACTGTGTCCGCAGTCTCTGGTCATCCCTGTACTATGTCCGCAGTCTCTGGTCATCTCCTGTACTTTCCGCAGTCTCTGGTCATCCCTGTACTGTCCGCAGTCACTGGTCATCCCTGTACTGTCTGCAGTCTCTGGTCATCTCCTGTACTGTGTCCGCAGTCTCTGGTCATCTCCTGTACTGTCCGCAGTCACTGGTCATCCCTGTACTGTCTGCAGTCTCTGGTCATCTCCTGTACTGTGTCCGCAGTCTCTGGTCATCTCCTGTACTGTGTCCGCAGTCTCTGGTCATCTCCTGTACTGTGTCCGCAGTCTCTGGTCATCTCCTGTACTGTTCGCAGTCTCTGGTCATCTCTGTACTGTCCGCAGTCTCTGGTCATCTCCTGTACTGTCCGCAGTCTCCGGTCATCTCCTGTACTATGTCCGCAGTCTCTGGTCATCTCCTGTACTGTGTCCGCAGTCTCTGGTCATCCCTGTACTGTGTCCGCAGTCTCTGGTCATCCCTGTACTGTATGCAGTCTCTGGTCATCTCCTGTACTGTGTCCGCAGTCTCTGGTCATCCCTGTACTGTGTCCGCAGTCTCTGGTCATCCCTGTACTGTGTCCGCAGTCTCTGGTCATCTCCTGTACTGTGTCCGCAGTCTCTGGTCATCCCTGTACTGTGTCTGCAGTCTCTGGTCATCCCTGTACTGTCCGCAGTCTCTGGTCATCTCCTGTACTGTGTCCGCAGTCTCTGGTCATCCCTGTACTGTCCGCAGTCTCTGGTCATCTCCTGTACTGTCCGCAGTCTCTGGTCATCTCCTGTACTGTGTCCGCAGTCTCTGGTCATCCCTGTACTATGTCTGCAGTCTCTGGTCATCCCTGTACTGTCCGCAGTCTCTGGTCATCCCTGTACTATGTCTGCAGTCTCTGGTCATCTCCTGTACTATGTCCGCAGTCTCTGGTCATCCCTGTACTGTCTGCAGTCTCTGGTCATCTCCTGTACTGTGTCCGCAGTCTCTGGTCATCCCTGTACTGTGTCCGCAGTCTCTGGTCATCCCTGTACTGTCCGCAGTCTCTGGTCATCTCCTGTACTGTGTCCGCAGTCTCTGGTCATCTCCTGTACTGTCCGCAGTCTCTGGTCATCCCTGTACTGTGTCCGCAGTCTCTGGTCATCTCCTGTACTGTGTCCGCAGTCTCTGGTCATCTCCTGTACTGTGTCCGCAGTCTCTGGTCATCTCCTGTACTGTCCGCAGTCTCTGGTCATCCCTGTACTGTGTCCGCAGTCTCTGGTCATCTCCTGTACTGTCCGCAGTCTCTGGTCATCCCTGTACTGTGTCCGCAGTCTCTGGTCATCTCCTGTACTGTGTCCGCAGTCTCTGACCATCTCCTGTACTATGTCTGCAGTCTCTGGTCATCCCCTGTACTGTGTCTGCAGTCTCTGGTCATCTCCTGTACTGTGTCCGCAGTCTCTGGTCATCCCCTGTACTGTGTCCGCAGTCTCTGGTCATCCCCTGTACTGTGTCCGCAGTCTCTGGTCATCTTCTGTACTGTGTCCGCAGTCTCTGGTCATCTCCTGTACTGTGTCCGCAGTCTCTGGTCATCTCCTGTACTGTGTCTGCAGTCTCTGGTCATCTCCTGTACTGTCCGCAGTCTCTGGTCATCTTCTGTACTGTGTCCGCAGTCTCTGGTCATCTCCTGTACTGTGTCCGCAGTCTCTGGTCATCTTCTGTACTGTCCGCAGTCTCTGGTCATCTCCTGTACTGTGTCTGCAGTCTCTGGTCATCTCCTGTACTGTGTCTGCAGTCTCTGGTCATCTCCTGTACTGCGTCTGCAGTCTCTGGTCATCTCCTGTACTGTGTCTGCAGTCTCTGGTCATCTTCTGTACTGTGTCCGCAGTCTCTGGTCATCTTCTGTACTGTCCGCAGTCTCTGGTCATCCCTGTACTGTGTCCGCAGTCTCTGGTCATCTCCTGTACTGTGTCCGCAGTCTCTGGTCATCCCTGTACTGTGTCCGCAGTCTCTGGTCATCTCCTGTACTGTGTCCGCAGTCTCTGGTCATCCCTGTACTGTGTCCGCAGTCTCTGGTCATCCCTGTACTGTCCACAGTCTCTGGTCATCCCTGTACTGTGTCCGCAGTCTCTGGTCATCCCTGTACTGTCCGCAGTCTCTGGTCATCCCTGTACTATGTCTGCAGTCTCTGGTCATCCCTGTACTGTCCGCAGTCTCTGGTCATCCCTGTACTGTCCGCAGTCTCTGGTCATCCCTGTACTATGTCTGCAGTCTCTGGTCATCTCCTGTACTATGTCTGCAGTCTCTGGTCATCCCTGTACTGTCCGCAGTCTCTGGTCATCCCTGTACTGTCCGCAGTCTCTGGTCATCCCTGTACTGTCCACAGTCTCTGGTCATCCCTGTACTATGTCTGCAGTCTCTGGTCATCCCTGTACTGTCCGCAGTCTCTGGTCATCTCCTGTACTATGTCCGCAGTCTCTGGTCATCTCCTGTACTGTGTCCGCAGTCTCTGGTCATCCCTGTACTGTCCGCAGTCTCTGGTCATCTCCTGTACTGTGTCCGCAGTCTCTGGTCATCTCCTGTACTGTCCGCAGTCTCTGGTCATCCCTGTACTGTGTCCGCAGTCTCTGGTCATCCCTGTACTGTGTCCGCAGTCTCTGGTCATCTCCTGTACTGTGTCCGCAGTCTCTGGTCATCTCCTGTACTGTCCACAGTCTCTGGTCATCCCTGTACTATGTCTGCAGTCTCTGGTCATCCCTGTACTGTCCACAGTCTCTGGTCATCCCTGTACTATGTCTGCAGTCTCTGGTCATCCCTGTACTGTCCGCAGTCTCTGGTCATCCCTGTACTGTCCGCAGTCTCTGGTCATCCCTGTACTGTCCGCAGTCTCTGGTCATCCCTGTACTATGTCCGCAGTCTCTGGTCATCTCCTGTACTGTCTGCAGTCTCTGGTCATTTCCTGTACTATGTCTGCAGTCTCTGGTCATCTCCTGTACTGTGTCCGCAGTCTCTGGTCATCTCCTGTACTGTGTCCGCAGTCTCTGACCATCTCCTGTACTGTGTCTGCAGTCTCTGGTCATCTCCTGTACTGTGTCCGCAGTCTCTGGTCATCCCTGTACTGTGTCCGCAGTCTCTGGTCATCCCTGTACTGTGTCCGCAGTCTCTGGTCATCTCCTGTACTGTCTGCAGTCTCTGGTCATCTCCTGTACTGTGTCCGCAGTCTCTGGTCATCCCTGTACTGTGTCCGCAGTCTCTGGTCATCTCCTGTACTGTGTCCGCAGTCTCTGGTCATCTTCTGTACTGTCCGCAGTCTCTGGTCATCTCCTGTACTGTGTCCGCAGTCTCTGGTCATCTCCTGTACTGTGTCCGCAGTCTCTGGTCATCTCCTGTACTGTGTCCGCAGTCTCTGGTCATCTCCTGTACTGTGTCCGCAGTCTCTGGTCATCTCCTGTACTGTGTCCGCAGTCTCTGGTCATCTCCTGTACTGTGTCCGCAGTCTCTGACCGTCTCCTGTACTGTGTCTGCAGTCTCTGGTCGTCTCCTGTACTGTGTCCGCAGTCTCTGGTCGTCTCCTGTACTGTGTCCGCAGTCTCTGGTCATCTCCTGTACTGTCCGCAGTCTCTGGTCATCCCTGTACTGTGTCCGCAGTCTCTGGTCATCCCTGTACTGTGTCCGCAGTCTCTGGTCATCTCCTGTACTGTGTCCGCAGTCTCTGGTCATCTCCTGTACTGTCCGCAGTCTCTGGTCATCCCTGTACTGTGTCCGCAGTCTCTGGTCATCCCTGTACTGTGTCCGCAGTCTCTGGTCATCTCCTGTACTGTGTCCGCAGTCTCTGACCGTCTCCTGTACTGTGTCCACAGTCCCTGGTCGTCTCCTGTACTGTGTCCGCAGTCTCTGGTCATCTCCTGTACTGTGTCCGCAGTCTCTGGTCATCCCTGTACTGTGTCCGCAGTCTCTGGTCATCTCCTGTACTATGTCCGCAGTCTCTGGTCATCTCCTGTACTGTGTCCGCAGTCTCTGGTCATCCCTGTACTGTGTCCGCAGTCCCTGGTCATCTCCTGTACTGTGTCCGCAGTCTCTGGTCATCCCTGTACTGTGTCCGCAGTCTCTGGTCATCCCTGTACTATGTCCGCAGTCTCTGGTCATCTCCTGTACTGTGTCCGCAGTCTCTGGTCATCCCTGTACTATGTCCGCAGTCTCTGGTCATCCCTGTACTGTGTCCGCAGTCTCTGGTCATCCCTGTACTGTGTCCGCAGTCTCTGGTCATCCCTGTACTGTGTCCGCAGTCTCTGGTCATCTCCTGTACTGTCTGCAGTCTCTGGTCATTTCCTGTACTATGTCTGCAGTCTCTGGTCATCTCCTGTACTATGTCTGCAGTCTCTGGTCATCTCCTGTACTATGTCTGCAGTCTCTGGTCATCCCTGTACTATGTCTGCAGTCTCTGGTCATCTCCTGTACTATGTCTGCAGTCTCTGGTCATCCCTGTACTATGTCTGCAGTCTCTGGTCATCCCTGTACTATGTCTGCAGTCTCTGGTCATCTCCTGTACTGTGTCTGCAGTCTCTGGTCATCTCCTGTACTATGTCCGCAGTCTCTGGTCATCTCCTGTACTGTGTCCGCAGTCTCTGGTCATCCCTGTACTGTGTCCGCAGTCCCTGGTCATCTCCTGTACTGTGTCCGCAGTCTCTGGTCATCCCTGTACTGTGTCCGCAGTCTCTGGTCATCCCTGTACTATGTCCGCAGTCTCTGGTCATCTCCTGTACTGTGTCCGCAGTCTCTGGTCATCCCTGTACTATGTCCGCAGTCTCTGGTCATCCCTGTACTGTGTCCGCAGTCTCTGGTCATCCCTGTACTGTGTCCGCAGTCTCTGGTCATCCCTGTACTGTGTCCGCAGTCTCTGGTCATCTCCTGTACTGTCTGCAGTCTCTGGTCATTTCCTGTACTATGTCTGCAGTCTCTGGTCATCTCCTGTACTATGTCTGCAGTCTCTGGTCATCTCCTGTACTATGTCTGCAGTCTCTGGTCATCCCTGTACTATGTCTGCAGTCTCTGGTCATCTCCTGTACTATGTCTGCAGTCTCTGGTCATCCCTGTACTATGTCTGCAGTCTCTGGTCATCCCTGTACTATGTCTGCAGTCTCTGGTCATCTCCTGTACTGTGTCTGCAGTCTCTGGTCATCTCCTGTACTATGTCCGCAGTCTCTGGTCATCTCCTGTACTGTGTCCGCAGTCTCTGGTCATCCCTGTACTATGTCCGCAGTCTCTGGTCATCCCTGTACTGTGTCCGCAGTCCCTGGTCATCTCCTGTACTGTGTCCGCAGTCTCTGGTCATCCCTGTACTGTGTCCGCAGTCTCTGGTCATCCCTGTACTATGTCCGCAGTCTCTGGTCATCTCCTGTACTGTGTCCGCAGTCTCTGGTCATCCCTGTACTATGTCCGCAGTCTCTGGTCATCCCTGTACTGTGTCCGCAGTCTCTGGTCATCCCTGTACTGTGTCCGCAGTCTCTGGTCATCCCTGTACTGTGTCCGCAGTCTCTGGTCATCTCCTGTACTGTCTGCAGTCTCTGGTCATTTCCTGTACTATGTCTGCAGTCTCTGGTCATCTCCTGTACTATGTCTGCAGTCTCTGGTCATCTCCTGTACTATGTCTGCAGTCTCTGGTCATCCCTGTACTATGTCCGCAGTCTCTGGTCATCCCTGTACTGTGTCCGCAGTCTCTGGTCATCCCTGTACTGTGTCCGCAGTCTCTGGTCATCCCTGTACTGTGTCCGCAGTCTCTGGTCATCTCCTGTACTGTCTGCAGTCTCTGGTCATTTCCTGTACTATGTCTGCAGTCTCTGGTCATCTCCTGTACTGTGTCTGCAGTCTCTGGTCATCTCCTGTACTGTTAATTAGTTTGCACTTCTGTACGAGTTGTTTTTTCTAAACCAAAAGCTCGATATTCAGGTTTCATTGCAGTGTTGGCACTTTGAAAGAAATAAGTTGGTTTTGGGTTGCAGTTTGGGCACTCGGGGCTCACAAAGGTTCGCCATCACTGATATAGGGAGTGTCTGTAGGGAGTATATAGGGAGTGTCTGTAGGGAGTATATAGGGAGTGTCTGTAGGGAGTATATAGGGAGTGTCTGTAGGGAATATATAGGGAGTGTCTGTAGGGAGTATATAGGGAGTGTCTGTAGGGAGTATATAGGGAATATATAGGGAGTGTCTGTGGGGAGTATATAGGGAGTGTCTGTGGGGAGTATATAGGGAGTGTCTGTGGGGAGTATATAGGGAGTGTCTGTGGGGAGTATATAGGGAGTGTCTGTAGGGAGTATATAGGGAATATATAGGGAGTGTCTGTGGGGAGTATATAGGGAGTGTCTGTAGGGAGTATATAGGGAGTGTCTGTAGGGAGTATATAGGGAGTGTCTGTAGGGAGTATATAGGGAGTGTCTGTGGGGAGTATATAGGGAGTGTCTGTAGGGAGTATATAGGGAGTGTCTGTAGGGAGTATATAGGGAGTGTCTGTAGGGAGTATATAGGGAGTGTCTGTAGGGAGTATATAGGGAGTATCTGTAGGGAGTATATAGGGAGTGTCTGTGGGGAGTATATAGGGAGTGTCTGTGGGGAGTATATAGGGAGTATCTGTAGGGAGTATATAGGGAGTGTCTGTAGGGAGTATATAGGGAGTGTCTGTAGGGAGTATATAGGGAGTGTCTGTAGGGAGTATATAGGGAGTATCTGTGGGGAGTATATAGGGAGTGTCTGTAGGGAGTATATAGGGAGTGTCTGTAGGGAGTATATAGGGAGTGTCTGTAGGGAGTATATAGGGAGTATCTGTAGGGAGTATATAGGGAGTGTCTGTAGGGAGTATATAGGGAGTGTCTGTGGGGAGTATATAGGGAGTGTCTGTGGGGAGTATATAGGGAGTGTCTGTAGGGAGTATATAGGGAGTGTCTGTGGGGAGTATATAGGGAGTGTCTGTGGGGAGTATATAGGGAGTGAATACGTTGTGTGAGATGATGTCACCACCAGCCCATTATATACAATAAGTGGTGCAGCTGAGTGGGTCACCGTAACATATATACTTGCAATCTGATATCAGATATTTCACTTTGCTTTGCACTGCTTTATACTTTTATTTCCCTGACTGCTGTTGGTGTTGTGATTGCGGCACCTTTAGTGGCGGCTGCTGAATGGTATCATTATATGGGGTGGCGCAGGAGACCATTTTATCTTCTTTTGTTTTGGTTGTATAGACTTCAATGGAAATGCATTTTTGCTGCGTTTTTTTATGCGTTTTAAATCTGCCTAGCAACATGACAAATAAAATGTAAAAAAATGCAAAACGCATCAAAAAGAGCAAAAATGCAAATTAGAAACGGATCAAACGCACGCTGCGTAGGTGTGACCCGTACAGAAATGATGGTGAACAATGCGCAGCGACTGCGTGAATGGGAGTGACGTTCGTCCAATGAATGTTTTATAAATAGCACCCCTTTCCCTCCCACCCTCCCCTCTGGGCACCAACTACCTGCATTGCGCAGAGAATCGCAGGGACCCAGTGATGACATCATGGAGTCTAAAATAAGATCTGTCATAAAAATGCTGCTGGGGGAGGGGCAGTGGGAGGGGCCGGGGGAGGGGCATGGAATGCAGAACATGCAGATTAAATGTCAGTGTTCAGGAATTGCGCACTTACCACCATCGACCACGGAATGGCGGGGATTCTGCTGTGCAGGTGGAGGAGGAGGAGGATGAAGAAGATGAGGGTCACCAGCCAGCATAGGAGGGCCACAAACATCACCCAGCCGTACGCCGGGGCCACCCAATAATGACTGTCCGCCACCAGCGCCCAGACCAGCAGCCCCAGCACCTGAGAGAGGGAACAAAAGACGCATTAGGAGCGCGATCACACCGCCTGCGACTTACGGATCGCATGGCAAGTCACATCCTATTGGCCAGTTACAGCGATCACACCGCCTGCGACTTACGGATCGCATGGCAAGTCGCATCCTATTGGCCAGTTACAGCGATCACACCGCCTGCGACTTACGGATCGCATGGCAAGTCACATCCTATTGGCCAGTTGCAGCGATCACACCGGCTGCGACTTACAGATCGCATGGCAAGTCGCATCCTATTGGCCAGTTACAGCGATCACACCGGCTGCGACTTACAGATCGCATGGCAAGTCACATCCTATTGGCCAGTTACAGCGATCACACCGCCTGCGACTTACAGATCGCATGGCAAGTCGCATCCTATTGGCCAGTTACAGCGATCACACCGCCTGCGACTTACGGATCGCATGGCAAGTCACATCCTATTGGCCAGTTGCAGCGATCACACCGGCTGCGACTTACAGATCGCATGGCAAGTCGCATCCTATTGGCCAGTTACAGCGATCACACCGGCTGCGACTTACAGATCGCATGGCAAGTCACATCCTATTGGCCAGTTGCAGCGATCACACCGGCTGCGACTTACAGATCGCATGGCAAGTCGCATCCTATTGGCCAGTTACAGCGATCACACCGGCTGCGACTTACAGATCGCATGGCAAGTCGCATCCTATTGGCCAGTTACAGCGATCACACCGCCTGCGACTTACAGATCGCATGGCAAGTCGCATCCTATTGGCCAGTTACAGCGATCACACCACCTGCGACTTACAGATCGCATGGCAAATCACATCCTATTGGCCGCAGTTACAGCACTCACACCGGCTGCGACTTACAGATCGCATGGCAAATCACATCCTATTGGCCGCAGTTACAGCGATCACACCGGCTGCGACTTACAGATCGCATGGCAAGTCGCATCCTATTGGCCAGTTACAGCGATCACACCGGCTGCGACTTACGGATCGCATGGCAAGTCACATCCTATTGGCCAGTTACAGCGATCACACCGCCTGCGACTTACAGATCGCATGGCAAGTCGCATCCTATTGGCCAGTTACAGCGATCACACCACCTGCGACTTACAGATCGCATGGCAAATCACATCCTATTGGCCGCAGTTACAGCACTCACACCGGCTGCGACTTACAGATCGCATGGCAAATCACATCCTATTGGCCGCAGTTACAGCGATCACACCGGCTGCGACTTACAGATCGCATGGCAAGTCGCATCCTATTGGCTGCAATTACAGCGGTCATATTGGCGCGGATACGACTTGGCCGCACCGACTTCTACAATAGCGCATGAGCGACTTCAGAGCGACTTCCATGGACATCTGCGTCCGATTGAAATTGCAGCACTTCCCTTGACACAGAGCGACTTCAAGGCTGCAGATCGCTGCGATTTGTTCCTCCGATTTCACTGCGGCTTTATGTAACAGAAGTCAATGAAAGTCGCAATATAATCAGGAAGAAGCGCAGGAATCATTTCTGAAATCGCAAAACTTCAAATCGCACCGACTGAGACATCGATTGACTGCCATAGAGATACAATAGATACGACTTCAGGTGAGATGTGTAAATCGCATGTTGTACCTGAAGTCGCAGCGGTGTGACCAGGGACTAAAGTTGGAATGACATTCCACTAAAAACGCTGGAAGTCGCATCGGTGAGAACGGGGAGCCCATTCATACTTCGGGGTCCAAAGTCCCATGACATGTCGCCCCCAAATGTTTCCCAACGAGTTCCATTCATATCCGTGCGACTTGAAAGCAGTTCCTGCGCTACTTTGGTCCGGCTTTCATGCGACTTGAGGGCCACAGACTTCAATGTAAACCCTCCAAAGTCGCATGAAAGTCGCACCTCAATGATGTACATACGACTTTCTAGAGCACAGACAGTCATCCGTGGTGAAAGGTGAAGTCACTCTCACCCAAAGTCGCACTGTAAAGTCGCTCTGTAAAGTCGCACTGTAAAGTCGCTCTCATCCAAAGTCGCACTGTAAAGTCGCACTGTAAAGTCGCTCTCATCCAAAGTCGCACAATTTTGAAGTCGCACGAGTGTGAATGGAGCCAAAGTGGACGGAACCTCACTGCACTCATGTCGATTTCGTTGCAAAAACTGCGTTCAATCTTTTACAATCTGCAGCTTTCATCGGGGCCCGTTCACACGTGCGCATTGTGGCGACAGGTGCCTAAACATGCGATTTTATGTGCATTGCAGCACCTGTTGGGAATGGCAGCCCGGTGCCCTGTGTACCACAGAGCGCAACGCATGACGCACCACAACACTCCCAGCATGCACTGCGCTGCGCTACTAAAAACAGGGATTGCTCCATCACACTTCTATGTATTTTTTATATTCTGCACTGAACTCTATTAGGTCATCATTTTTCTGTGGTATGCTGACCTCTAGTGGCGCTTTATGGCCACTACGACTTGTTTACTAATGTGATTTTGGTATCTTCCTCTGTCCTCCCCTCCTGTCTGCAGATCGCTTTGTAACTTGTAATACAGGATAGCTTATAATGAGGCGTACCTGTCAGTGCGTGAATATCTCCGAAACATGCACCAGACAGGGGTCTCCAAACGGTGCCCAAAGGGCCACATGTGGCCCTTTTCTAGCCTGCATCCAACCCTTGGGGCACTATTCCTCCCACTGACACCAATGATGGGGCACTATTCCTCCCACTGATACCAATGATGGGGCACTATTCCTCCCACTGACACCAATGATGGGACACTATTCCTCCCACTGACACCAATGATGGGGCACTATTCCTCCCACTGACACCAATGATGGGGCACTATTCCTCCCACTGACACCAATGATGGGGCACTATTCCTCCCACTGACACCAACGATGGGGCACTATTCCTCCCACTGACACCAACGATGGGGCACTATTCCTCCCACTGACACCAATGATGAGGCACTATTCCTCCCACTGACACCAATGATGGGGCACTATTCCTCCCACTGACACCAACGATATGCACTATTCCTCCCACTGACACCAATGATGGGGCACTATTCCTCCCACTGATACCAATGATGAGGCACTATTCCTCCCACTGACACCAATGATGGGGCACTATTCCTCCCACTGACACCAATGATGGGGCACTATTCCTCCCACTGACACCAATGATGGGACACTATTCCTCCCACTGATACCAATGATGGGACACTATTCCTCCCACTGACACCAATGATGAGGCACTATTCCTCCCACTGACACCAACGATATGCACTATTCGTCCCACTGACACCAACGATGGGGCATTATTCCTCCCACTGATACCAATGATGGGACACTATTCCTCCCACTGACACCAACGATGGGGCATTATTCCTCCCACTGATACCAATGATGGGGCACTATTCCTCCACTGACACCAACGATGGGGCACTATTCCTCCCACTGATACCAACGATGGGGCACTATTCCTCCCACTGACACCAACGATGGGGCACTATTCCTCCCACTGACACCAACGATGGGGCACTATTCCTCCCACTGACACCAACGATGGGGCACTATTCCTCCCACTGACACCAACGATGGGGCACTATTCCTCCCACTGACACCAATGATGGGGCACTATTCCTCCCACTGACACCAATGGTGGGGCACTATTCCTCCCACTGATACCAATGATGGGGCACTATTCCTCCCACTGACACCAATGATGGGGCACTATTCCTCCCACTGACACCAATGATGGGGCACTATTCCTCCCGCTGACACCAATGATGGGGCACTATTCCTCCCGCTGATACCAATGATGGGGCACTATTCCTCCCGCTGACACCAATGATGGGGCACTATTCCTCCCACTGATACCAATGATGGGGCACTATTCCTCCTACTGACACCAATGATGGGGCACTATTCCTCCCACTGATACCAATGATGGGGCACTATTCCTCCTACTGACACCAATGATGGGGCACTATTCCTCCCACTGACACCAATGATGGGACACTATTCCTCCCGCTGACACCAATGATGAGGCACTATTCCTCCCACTGACACCAATGATGAGGCACTATTCCTCCCACTGACACCAATGATGGGGCACTATTCCTCCCACTGACACCAATGACTCCTCCCTCAACAGTAGATCCCCCCACAAACACCAGATGTTGGGAATGTGCGCTCGTTCTCGTTCTCATTCTGCGTATTGCTTGGTGTTCGGTGTGAATGTTAGAGAAGTAAAATCGAATCCCTGGAGTCGCGTTTCGCCGCAGTTCTCTGGTTTTGCCGCACAGATCGGCGATGTTTTTGCCCCATGGCTTCCTCTATGAGCTCATCAGTGTCAGGTGCTCCCCCGGGGCTCAGGGTGGGGGGGTCAAAGTGGGGGGGTCGGGGTGGGGCTCGGGGTGGGGGGGTCAGGGTGGGGAGCGCCGACAATGTTGTGTAATAATAGGCCGCCTATCATTATTTCTACTAATCCCGACAACTTCCTCATAGACGCCAATCCGGGGGGGGGGACTGGAGACTCGTGTGGGAACTTGTCATCTTATCAAAGGTGAGGATTGTGCTGAGAAATCTTCCGTCACCAAATACATACAACGCAAAGTGCCGGCAGGTGAGGTGTGCGGGAAAATCAAATGTAAGAGAAAAAATAATATTTCTGTTCATAAGAAGAGATGGTCAGAGACTGCAGACATGATACATGAGATGGTCAGAGACCGCAGACATGATACAGGAGATGGTCAGAGACACGATACAGGAGATGGTCAGAGACCGCAGACATGATACAGGAGACGGTCAGAGACCGCAGACACGATACAAGAGATAGTCAGAGACCGCAGACACGATACAGGAGATGGTCAGAGACCGCAGACATGATACAGGAGACGGTCAGAGACCGCAGACATGATACAGGAGACGGTCAGAGACATCAGACACGATACAGTAGATGGCCAGAGACCGCAGACATGATACAGGAGATGGTCAGAGACTGCAGACACGATACAGGAGATGGTCAGAGACCGCAGACACGATACAGGAGATGGTCAGAGACTTCAGACATGATACAAGAGATGGTCAGAGACCGCAGACACGGTACAGGAGATGGTCAGAGACTGCAGACATGATACATGAGATGGTCAGAGACCGCAGACATGATACATGAGATGGTCAGAGACCGCAGACATGATACAGGAGATGGTCAGAGACACGATACAGGAGATGGTCAGAGACCGCAGACATGATACAGGAGACGGTCAGAGACCGCAGACACGATACAAGAGATAGTCAGAGACCGCAGACACGATACAGGAGATGGTCAGAGACCGCAGACATGATACAGGAGACGGTCAGAGACCGCAGACATGATACAGGAGACGGTCAGAGACATCAGACACGATACAGTAGATGGCCAGAGACCGCAGACATGATACAGGAGATGGTCAGAGACTGCAGACACGATACAGGAGATGGTCAGAGACCGCAGACACGATACAGGAGATGGTCAGAGACTTCAGACATGATACAAGAGATGGTCAGAGACCGCAGACACGGTACAGGAGATGGTCAGAGACTGCAGACATGATACAAGAGATGGTCAGAGACCGCAGACATAGTACAGGAGATGGTCAGAGACCGCAGACATGATACAGGAGATGGTCAGAGACTGCAGACATGATACAAGAGATGGTCAGAGACCGCAGACATGATACAGGAGATGGTCAGAGACCGCAGACATAGTACAGGAGACGGTCAGAGACTGCAGACATGCTGTAGAAGTTGATGGAGACTGGGGAAATGCTTCAAACTCTGTAGCCTGGCAGAAAAATGCAGTAAAGCACCACAACCACTACATGTGAACAGCCCTGTCAGACTGTAATGTTAGCATTTGGGTGGGTGGCCGGGCAGGGGTAAAACCGCGGCTTAGCAGCCTGGCCTATGGGTGGAGCTGGCTCTCTATAGGTGAAGTCGTCTCTCTATAGGTGGAGCTGGCTCTCTATAGGTGGAGCTGGCTCTCTATAGGTGAAGTTGTCTCTCTATAGGTGAAGTCGTCTCTCTATAGGTGGAGCTGGCTCTCTATAGGTGGAGCTGGCTCTCTATAGGTGAAGTCGTCTCTCTATAGGTGGAGCTGGCTCTCTATAGGTGGAGCTGGCTCTCTATAGGTGAAGTCGTCTCTCTATAGGTGAAGTCGTCTCTCTATAGGTGGAGCTGGCTCTCTATAGGTGGAGCTGGCTCTCTATAGGTGAAGTCGTCTCTCTATAGGTGGAGCTGGCTCTCTATAGGTGGAGCTGGCTCTCTATAGGTGAAGTCGTCTCTCTATAGGTGGAGCTGGCTCTCTATAGGTGGAGCTGGCTCTCTATAGGTGAAGTCGTCTCTCTATAGGTGGAGCTGGCTCTCTATAGGTGGAGCTGGCTCTCTATAGGTGAAGTCGTCTCTCTATAGGTGAAGCTGGATCTCTATAGGTGGAGTCGTCTCTCTATAGGTGAAGTCGTCTCTCTATAGGTGGAGCTGGATCTCTATAGGTGAAGTCATCTCTCTATAGGTGAAGTCGTCTCTCTATAGGTGAAGTCGTCTCTCTATAGGTGGAGCTGGCTCTCTATAGGTGAGGTCACCATTACCCGCTGGCTGCCACACTCACTAAATCCTTATGAATGCCGATGGACCAACTCCAGCCAAAACCATTTTTTTTCGTAGTCGCAGTCTGATCCTCCATACCGATCAGTGGGAGTAATGAAGCCGAAGGCTCACCATGACATTCAGGAAAGCAGCATTTTCCACACCATAGTCCGGCAGCGGCAGGCTCTGTCCTTGTGGCGGGTTTCCTTCTCCATGTACATTTTTGTGGCGTGTTCTTGCACATGCGTGCATTGCCTTAGGATGTACAACTATCAGACAGGACACGACATTTGTAGCAGAATGTAGTATGCGGCATCGCCGGCCATGGCGTCACGCTGCAACGTATGTGTGTTCCTTAGTGCATGAGACGCAACGTGACGCCACAACGCATGTCATACGAAACAGTTCCCAATGTCTGACTGGCAGCACGCTGCTCGGCTCAGAGGGCTGCCTCTCCTCCTCTGACTCCAAGTTCTTCTCTGCCGGGGATTGCAGGGATACAAATATATCAAAGGGGCCACAACTGGGAGGGGCTTTGAGATTTTGCATGTTTTTACAGGGGCCACAACTGCAGAAAGTTTGAGAAATTCCGTTCTTTTATTATTCTAATACAGACGACGTGTTGGACTCCTTTAGGAAGACTCTATTGGACTCGATGAAGGAAATCGTTTCCACGCGTAAACACTCATCGTGGTGCATTTTTGTTGCCGTTTTGATGGCTGACATGTTTACATTGCAAACAAACTTTATTTATACATCCAGTGATGAGAATGTTAACTTTTCACACACTAAAGTCGTCCTGAACGTCAGGCTCTGTAAATTGGACGTATCGGTATTTCCTCGTCTGGCCGGATGACAAACGATTTCACTGACTGATATTTAATGAACTCACCAGTAATGGTCACATGATGGAGGCCCCACCTGCTCCACACGTGGCAGGGACAACGAGCCAGAACCCCACCCTTGTCCCATCAGTTCCAAAGTACAAACACTTTCCAGGCTCCAGCGCTCCGGCCTCAGGCCTAGATGGAAGTACTAAGTTCTTGTCATTGCAGAGACCTCCAGGTGTTGGGGTTGTCGGGCGATCCCACCATGGTCACTGCAGGTTCACTGCCTTCCCTGTATCCGCTCTCCCCGGATCCCGCATTCACTGTATCCGCTCTCCCCGGACCCCGCATTCACTGTATCCGCTCTCCCCGGACCCCGCATTCACTATATCGGCTCTCCCCGGACCCCGCATTCACTGTATCGGCTCTCGCCGGACCCCGCATTCACCGTATCGGCTCTCCCCGGACCCCGCATTCACCGTATCCGCTCTCCCCGGACCCCGCGTTCACCGTATCCGCTCTCCCCGGACCCCGCGTTCACCGTATCCGCTCTCCCCGGTCCCCGCGTTCACCGTATCCGCTCTCCCCGGACCCCGCGTTCACCGTATCCGCTCTCCCCGGACCCCGCGTTCACCGTATCCGCTCTCTCCCCGGACCCCGCGTTCACCGTATCCGCTCTCTCCCCGGACCCCGCGTTCACCGTATCCGCTCTCTCCCCGGACCCCGCGTTCACCGTATCCGCTCTCCCCCCGGACCCCGCGTTCACCGTATCCGCTCTCCCCGGGCCCCGCGTTCACCGTATCCGCTCTCCCCGGACCCCGCGTTCACCGTATCCGCTCTCCCCGGACCCCGCATTCCCTATATCCGCTCTCCCCGAACCCCGCATTCCCTATATCCGCTCTCCCCGGGCCCCGCGTTCACTATATCCGCTCTCCCCGGGCCCCGCGTTCACTGTATCCGCTCTCCCCGGACCCCGCATTCACTGTATCCGCTCTCTCCCCGGACCCCGCATTCACTGTATCCGCTCTCTCCCCGGACCCCGCATTCACTGTATCCGCTCTCTCCCCGGACCCCGCATTCACTGTATCCCCTCTCCCCGGACCCCGCATTCTCTATATCCGCTCTTCCCGGACCCCTCATTCACTATATCCGCTCTCCCCGGACCCCGCATTCACTATATCCGCTCTCCCCGGACCCCGCATTCGCTCTATCCGCTCTCCCCGGACTCCGCATTCACTATATCCACTCTCCCACAGTACACAGAACATGGAAATGCAATTCTTTTAGTAAATATAAACGGCTAAAAACCTTTTTCTTATCAGCAGTATATAGCAGTCTTGTGACTTCTATCAGTGTCCAGCAGAGCACTGGTTAAAGCTTGTAGGAGGAGTTTTCATTCTGCTATGGCTGTCCTATGAGTCTGCATAACCCCTGACCCACTGTCTGGACAGCACTAATTGGATCTGTGCTGATCACATTCACCCTCCCAAGAAAAAAAAACAAAAAAACTCTCTAGCAATACACACCAAACTGAGCTTGTACAGAGTGCCTCCAAAGGCTCTGTACTATCAGCAGATGGATTGGAGAATGTAGAAGAAGGGGTGGATCAGAGAAGACAGGATCAAACAGCCTTTTTACACAATGCAGAGGATTAACCCCTTAGGTTCCACAGTGAGTATACCCAGCATGCTTTGCTGCATCTACAGACTGATGTCACTGTTGGGGGTTCAGGAACACTTTAACTCCTTGATTCCGGCCAGACAGTGAAAGGGATGAGTGAGCTTCTAGAGAGCTCCGCCTACTTACAGACGAAGAAAAAACCTCCTGGAGCTCAGAAATCAAACAGTAATCGATTATCACAAGTCTGGGTTGTCGGGATTGTTCCGTAGACGTCCATCGCCTGAGGAAAACCCGCCGTATAGAACCAGAAAACGTAAAGTACGAGGGGCGCCCAAGTCAAGTTCTATTTTGCAATAAATATAAAATATCCACAACCGCCCGGCATCAACAGACATTTTTGGCGGATCCTCGCATTTGTGTTTTTTCAATTTCCCGCGTCTCTATTTCAGGGTCTACTGGTGTCATGGTTGCCTTTTAAAACTACAAGCGAAGCCACTCCCTTCTTACATTTCGGAGAGCCTCCATTGCGCCAGAGATTTTCCGATCGGTCCTTTGACTGTGAATTTATTAGGGTGCAGTACTGCTCTGGAAGGTCCAGGTTGGTATCGTGTCTCCGATGGGGACCATGTGATATCAACGGAAAGGTTCAGGATGAACATGACTCGTTTATGTGGAGGATGTCGGGCGGGTTGGCTGGAATTGTATTTTGTTTACTGTGGTGCTTTAACAATGTGCTTGGCTAATAAAGATCTAAACAACACGGGCGCGGCTCTATAATTCATTCTGGATGCACAATACATTGAAGAAGAGAAGTCTATAGAGTCCATGTAGACGTCTTTTAATGCCACCCCGATGCAAATTTCCAGTAAAAGCCAGCGCACCGGTCCGTCTATTACCAAAAATAGTGCAGCTGCATGGTCCCATCATCAAGGCCTAACGCAACGTACGCCAACGCATGAGAACACACGCATTACCACAGGCAAAGAAAGAGCTGAACCCTTCAGGTTCCTTCACGCTCCTTGTTGACGTTATATCTGGACGTCGTGCTAACACACAGGAAATGTTATGTTTTACCATGAGCTACCTCAACGCACCATTGGCACTGCGACCCATTGCCATTCATTGTGAATGGAGCTCTACCTTTTGCCAAAGCGCCCCAACATACGTGTATTGCAGCACACTGTGAGTGGTGGTGGGGTGTGTTAGAAAAAAAAAAGGGATGTGGCATTTGGGGGTTTTTTTTTGCGTTGTGGCCCATTGGCATCCCGTTTATATTAAATTGTCTGTCTTAACACAACGCACTGCAGCCGGTTCAAAGGGCCTTCATGATAAACGTGCACTTCTTCGACCCCATGGTGAGGGATCCTTTGCACTGAGGTCATCTAGAGTGAACATACCCTGGTTTCTACATTGGGTCGCAAATTCTTTGACAGTCGGACAAATGAAGTGATGACTCCTGTGTCAGTGTGGGTGGAGCCAGAGGACAGAGGGAACGACGATCACCCTTGTCCTATTCTAGCTCAGGTGGGTGGGAATAGGTGTAGATGTGCCAATCGATGATCCTATTTACAGCGCCTCCAGAAAGTATTCCCAGCTCTTACCTTTTTCCACATTTTGTTATGTTGCAGCCTTATTCCAAAATGGATTAAATTAATTTTTTTCCTCCACATTCTACAAACAATACCCCATAATGACAACGGGAAAGAAGTTCATTTTGAAATCTTTGCGATTTATTAAAAATAAATAAAAAGTACATAAGTATTCCCAGCCTTTGCCATGACACACAGAACTGAGCTCTGGTGCATCCTGTTCCCACCGATCATCCTTGAGATGTTTCCACAACTTGATTGGAGTCCACCTGTGGGACATTCAGTGAATTGGAGTCCACCTGTGGGACCTTCAGTGGATTGGAGTCCACCTGTGGGACCTTCAGTGGATTGGAGTCCACCTGTGGGACCTTCAGTGGATTGGAGTCCACCTGTGGGACCTTCAGTGGATTGGAGTCCTCCTGTGGGACATTTAGTTGATTGGAGTCCACCTGTGGGACATTCAGTTGATTGGAGTCCACCTGTGGGACATTCAGTGAATTGGAGTCCACCTGTGGGACAATGAGTGAATTGGAGTCCACCTGTGGGACATTGAGTGAATTGGAGTCCACCTGTGGGACATTGAGTGAATTGGAGTCCACCTGTGGGACATTCACTGAATTGGAGTCCACCTGTGGGACATTCAGTGAATTGGAGTCCACCTGTGGGACATTGAGTGAATTGGAGTTCACCTATGGGAAGTTCAGTTGATTGGACATGATTAGGAAAGGCATAAACCTGTCTATAGAAGGTCCCACAGGTAACAGTGCATGTCAGAGCACAAACCAAGCCATGAAGTCCAAGGAATTGTCCATAGACCCCTGAGACAGGATTGTAAGAAGGCACAGATCGGGGGAAGGGTACAGAAACATTTCTGCAGCATTGAAGGTCCCAATGAGCACAGTGGCCTCCATCATCCGTAAATGGAAGAAGTTTGGAACCACCAGGAATTATGGGGTATTGTTTGTAGAAGCACTGTAAATGAGATGCCTGACAATATTTTTCAATGTCTGGGACGTATAAACATCTCTTCCCTTTTGGAGGCTTCACCAAGGCCCACTGAAGTCTCAGTTGTCTGTAGACCCAAAACCCCGTCTCCTTGTGTGATCGCTAAAACAGAGGGTGAGCCAAATCTCTCCAATCGCTTATAGTCAAGTAGAATGGGAAAGGGTTAAAACCACTGCCAGGTTTTTATTACACCTCTGTCGAAGAAGGTGTGTCACTTGAGCCAATGTATTACAGAGTTGACCCACCACCACCATAAAGAGTCCAACTAAACCAGAAATGAAACCCTGGTGAAGAGAAAGAGAACCTTACAGCTCCTGAAACGCGTTGGATTGTGGTCATTGTCATGTTTGGACTTCTGTGATGAAATTAGTTTCCTTGGACAGCTACACATTTGGTTTTTCACTCTTTTTCCACTTGTATGTTCCATTCTTCACCCAAGCCACCTTGGGTGAGAGCTGCCTATCCAGAGTCACAATACACCATAGTTTGGGTAAAATCAGTATTAGATCCGGGATCCGCCAGTTACATCTTCTGAGGTTTTTTTTACCACCTTTGCTCCCAATTGGGAGATGTCCCCTCATTTCCTGCCCTTATGACCACATGTCACGGTCGGGGGTCAGGCTTGGAGACCAGAAGTATAGCAGTAGAGAGGCTCCCACCAACCAGCTGGATGAGTATACAGCAGGTCACCTTGGTGGATGCTGCGGGCTCACCCGAGGTGCGGGGACTAAGCAGTAACCGATCTTCACCAGAGCTCCTGATGGTGGAGATGGGTTTTGTTGCGTCTTAGTACCAGGTCACAGTCCTTAGGATCTCCCCATCAGGAGGTAAGCAGGCCAGAGTCTAATAGTGGATATAGTAGGTTCGGATCAAGCAGAAGGTCAGTAAACAAGCCAAAGGTCGGTAACAAGTGGTTTCAGTTTGGGATCAAGCAGAAGAGTAGCCAAACAACAAGCCAAAGGTTGGTAACAAGTATTAGCAAACATACAGACAGCAGCAGGAGTAACCAGAGCGAGATATGGGTGAGCCCCCATCATCTACCAGGGTGACCTGCTGTATACTCATCCAGCTGGTTGGTGGGAGCTTCTCTACTGCTATACTTCTGGTCTCCGAGTTTGACCCCCGACTGTGACATGTGGTCATAAAGGGCAGAAAATAAGATGGCATCTCCCAATTGGGAACAAAGGTGGTAATAAAAACCTCAGATGATGTAACTGGAGGATTCTGGATCCAATACTGATTTTACCCATAATCTGGCAAACAGGAGGTGCAGAGACGTGGCTTAAACAGGAAGTTCATGGGAGGTGCAGAGACGTGGCTTAAGTAGGAAATTCATGGGAGATGCAGAGACGTGGCTTAAGTAGGAAATTCATGGGAGATGCAGAGACGTGGCTTAAGTAGGAAGGTCATGGGAGATGCAGAGACGTGGCTTAAGTAGGAAGGTCATGGGAGATGCAGAGACGTGGCTTAAGTAGGAAATTCATGGGAGATGCAGAGACGTGGCTTAAGTAGGAAGTTCATGGGAGGTGCAGAGACGTGGCTTAAGTAGTAAGTTCATGGGAGGTGCAGAGACGTGGCTTAAGTAGGAAGTTCATGGGAGGTGCAGAGACGTGGCCTAAATAGGAAGTTCATGGGAGGTGCAGAGGCGTGACTTACATAGGAAGTTCATGGGAGATGCAGAGGCGTAACTTACATAGGAAGCTCATGGGAGGTGCAGAGAAGTGGCCAAAATAGGAAGTTCATGGTAGGTGCAGAGACGTAGATTAAGTAGGAAGTTCATGGGAGGTGCAGATGTGGCTTAAATAGGAAGTTCATGGGAGGTGCAGAGACGTGGCTTAAATAGGAAGTTCATGGGAGATGCAGAGGCGTGGCTTACATAGGAAGCTCATGGGAGGTGCAGAGACGTGGCTTAAGTAGGAAATTCATGGGAGATGCAGAGACGTGGCTTAAGTAGGAAGTTCATGGGAGGTGCAGAGACGTGGCTTAAGTAGTAAGTTCATGGGAGGTGCAGAGACCTGGCCTAAATAGGAAGTTAATGAGAGGTGCAGAGATGTGGCTTAAATAGGAAGTTCATGGGAGGTGCAGAGGCGTGGCTTACATAGGAAGTTCATGGAAGGAACAAAGGATTCAAGGTTCAAGAGAAACAAGACACCAGGCAAGGTTGTCTAAGGTACCAGATACAGTGCTGTGCAGCATTCCAGGTGGTCCAGCAAGAAGAGATACTGCCAAACACAGCAAAGGTTGCAGGTTCAGATCCAGGTCCTGACACCACACTGGAAGTAGGGAGATCTCCTCAACAGGGTCAAAGATGGCAATAAAAACCCAGAGAGAGGTTCTTACCCTCCCTTATTCCATCCAATACTAAAAAATAGGAAGACTATTCCTCTTCCAGGGACCAATAGGTTCCTTTCACATGCAAACTTGCCGAAAGTAAGCAATATCTCAGTATTAGAAATGTCAGCATCCTGATGCTCCCCCCCCCCCCATTGTATTGTGGGAGATGTTGGGGTCGTTCCCCAGAGGAGACCTTTCAGAGAGTTGGGTGGTTTTTAGGTATCTGGGTTTGGGGTCCTCAGCAGAAACACTTGAAATACGTCAATCAGCAACTTGTGATAATACTTTCCCCTTCGGCGGTGTCACAGGTCGTGGTTGGTGATCGGTTTCCTAAGCGACCAGCGGAGTATTTTTTTGGACATTCGGAGTTTAGCTAAATTATATTCGAAGTTAAAGTTTAATCTTCGGTTTGAGTAGAGGGAAGGCTTGGATCGGCCTTTCCCAACCAAGTTACCACGGAGGAAGCCTTGGAATAATGTTCGGGTCTCAAGGACCCCTGCTGTCAGCATCAGGAAACCCACTGTGAGAAACGGTGACATTTTGGGAATCATTGAAAATCTGACGGATCTGCCAAAAAAACGTCTTTTATTGAAGGATAGCGATGATAGGAAGCCATTTATTATCACAGAGTTGTTTGGCTCCTTTTTAAATGCCGATAAGAACAGGAATCCCCCCAAATGGCCCGGATCAGAGGATTCCCTCCCCTGGAACGTTGGGCCTTGGTACAGACACACAAGGGGACACACGCAGGGTACAATGGCAATTGAAAGGTTAATCTCCCACATCTGTGGCTTTATTAATAAATTGCGATTAGTGTCTGTGTATAAATAGTGAGTTTGTTAGATCTCACGTGGATGTGCTGAGCAGGCTAGGTACTGAGCCATGGGGAGCAGAAAAGAACTGTCAAAAGACCTGCGTAACAAGGTATTGGAACTGTATAAAGATGGAAAAGGATATAAAAAGATATTAGTGTTCAATCATTTATTAAGAAGTGGAGAATTCGAGGATCTCTTGATACCAAGCTAAGGTCAGGTAGACCGAGAAAGATTGCAGCCACGACTGCCAGAAGAATTGTCCAGGATACAAAGAAAAACCCCAACAGGCAACCTCAGGAGAAATACAGGCTGCTCTGGAAAAAGACAGTGTGGTTGTTTCAAGGAGCACAATACAAAAAAAAGACTTCAGACACAGTACAGGAGATGACCAGAGACTTCAGACACAGTACAGGAGATGACCGGAGACTGCAGACACAGTACAGGAGATGACCAGAGACTGCAGGCATAGTACAGGAGATGACCAGAGACTGCGGACATAGTACAGGGGATGTCCAGAGACTGCAGACACAGTACAGGAGATGTCCAGAGACTGCAGACACAGTACAGGAGATGACCAGAGACTGCGGACATAGTACAGGGGATGACCAGAGACTGCGGACATAGTACAGGAGATGACCAGAGACTGCGGACACAGTACAGGAGATGACCGGAGACTGCGGACAGTACAGGAGATGACCGGAGACTGCAGACATAGTACAGGAGATGTCCAGAGACTGCGGACACAGTACAGGAGATGTCCAGAGACTGCGGACATTGTACAGGAGATGTCCAGAGACTGCGGACACAGTACAGGAGATGGTCAGAGACTGCGGACACAGTACAGGAGATGGTCAGAGACTGCAGACATTCTACAGGAGATGACCAGAGACTGCAGACATAGTACAGGAGATGACCAGAGACTGCAGACATACTACAGGAGATGGTCAGAGACTTCAGACACAGTACAGGAGATGGTCAGAGACTTCAGACACAGTACAGGAGATGGTCAGAGACTTCAGACACAGTACAGGAGATGACCAGAGACTGCAGACATAGTACAGGAGATGACCAGAGACTGCGGACACAGTACAGGAGATGGTCAGAGACTGCAGACATAGTACAGGAGATGACCAGAGACTGCGGACACAGTACAGGAGATGGTCAGAGACTTCAGACACAGTACAGGAGATGGTCAGAGACTGCAGACATAGTACAGGAGATGACCAGAGACTGCAGACATAGTACAGGAGATGGTCAGAAATTGTGGATTCTGTACATAAGATAGTCAACACTGTGGACATCCTACAGAAGATGGTCAGAGACTGCAGCATACTACAGGAGATGGTCAGAGATTGTGGGCACTCTCTACAGGAGATGGTCAGAGACTGCAGACATTATACAGGAGATGGTCAGAGACTGCAGACATTATACAGGAGATGGTCAGAGACTGCAGACATGATACAGGAGATGGTCAGAGACTGAAGACAGGATACAGGAGATGGTCAGAGACTGCAGACATGATACAGGAGATGGTCAGAGACTGCAGACATGATACAGGAGATGGTCAGAGACTGCAGACATGATACAGGAGATGGTCAGAGACTGCAGACATGATATAAGAGATGGTCAGAGACTGCAGACATGATACAGGAGATGGCCAGAGACTGCAGACATGATACAGGAGATGGTCAGAGACCGCAGACATGATACAGGAGATGGTCAGAGACCGCAGACATGATACAAGAGATGGTCAGAGACCGCAGACATGATACAGGAGATGGTCAGAGACCGCAGACATGATACAGGAGATGGTCAGAGACCGCAGACATGATACAGGAGATGGTCAGAGACTGCAGACATGATACAGGAGATGGTCAGAGACTGCAGACATGATACAGGAGATGGTCAGAGACTGCAGACATGATACAGGAGATGGTCAGAGACTGCAGACATGATACAGGAGATGGTCAGAGACTGCAGACATGATACAGGAGATGGTCAGAGACTGCAGACATGATATAAGAAATGGTCAGAGACTGCAGACATTCTACAGGAGATGATCAGAGACCACAGACATAATACAGGAGATGGTCAGAGACCGCAGACAGGATACAGGAGATGGTCAGAGACCACAGACATGATACAGGAGATGGTCAGAGACCGCAGACATGATACAGGAGATGGTCAGAGACTGCAAACATAATGTAGTGATTTATCAGAGACCGCAAACGTGATACAGATGTTTAGAGACTGGTGACGTGCTGCAAGCAATGTTCAGAGACTGCGTCAGAGACATGATATGGGTGTGACAGGAATGAACCAAAGAGGAAGAACCTAGGCAGGTAAAACTATGACTGTTGGCTGATGGGGCCCAAGGGCCACATAAGAGGTGCCAGAAGGGCCATATTAGAGGAAGTACAAATATTTACAGTCTCTGCCGTTCCCAACCAATGGAATGGTTAGGGGGTTCCCAAGACTGAATGAGTTCAGTGATACTCCGCACTCCTGACCCACAGAGCTTACCATCGGATTACACCAACAGATTCAGCAACTAGATAGGAGTTGAGAAATAGGAATTCTGTGACCCGGTTTTCATGATAAGAAAGGTAAGTCGCCGTTTACTGTCCCTGTTATCTCTGAACATGTGACTGTAATGGATACAGAGTACAGGGTTACCGATAACAGGCAGTTCAATCGTCATTCTTGTACTTGGCAGCACAATGGTTCCTGGGGGCACCTGGGGAGGGGGGGGGGGGAGGGAGGAGGAAGGCAGCAAACAAAGACTTTCTGCAGATCCGGAAAATAATATATCCACGGACATGAAGATTTTCATCAAGATAACGAGTGAGATTGTGCCACAGAGCAGAGGTGGTCCTGGCAGCCACAGAGCAGAGGTGGTCCTGGCAGCCACAGAGCAGAGGTGGTCCTGGCAGCCACAGAGCAGAGGTGGTCCTGGCAGCCACAGAGCAGAGGTGGTCCTGGCAGCCACAGAGCAGAGGTGGTCCTGGCAGCAGTGGTCCTGGCAGCCACAGAGCAGAGGTGGTCCTAGCAGCAGTGGTCCTGGCAGCCACAGAGCAGAGGTGGTCCTGGCAGCCACAGAGCAGAGGTGGTCCTAGTAGCAGTGGTCCTGGCAGCCACAGAGCAGAGGTGGCCCTGGCAGCCACAGAGCAGAGGTGGTCCTGGCAGCCACAGAGCAGAGGTGGTCCTGGCAGCAGTGGTCCTGGCAGCCACAGAGCAGAGGTGGTCCTGGCAGCCACAGAGCAGAGGTGGTCCTGGCAGCCACAGAGCAGGGGTGGTCCTAGTAGCAGTGGTCCTGGCAGCCACAGAGCAGAGGTGGTCCTGGCAGCAGTGGTCCTGGCAGCGGTGGTCCTGGCAGCCACAGAGCAGAGGTGGTCCTAGCAGCAGTGGTCCTGGCAGCCACAGAGCAGAGGTGGTCCTGGTAGCCACAGAGCAGAGGTGGTCCTAGCAGCGGTGGTCCTGGCAGCCACAGAACAGAGGTGGTCCTGGCAGCGGTGGTCCTGGCAGCCACAGAGCAGAGGTGGTCCTGGCAGTGGTGGTCCTGGCAGCCACAGAGCAGAGGTGGTCCTGGCAGTGGTGGTCCTGGCAGCCACAGAGCAGAGGTGGTCCTGGCAGCAGTGGTCCTGGCAGCCACAGAGCAGAGGTGGTCCTGGCAGTGGTGGTCCTGCAAGCCACAGAGCAGAGGTGGTCCTGGCAGCGGTGGTCCTGGCAGCCACAGAGCAGAGGTGGTCCTGGCAGCAGTGGTCCTGGCAGCGGTGGTCCTGGCAGCCACAGAGCAGAGGTGGTCCTGGCAGTGGTGGTCCTGGCAGCCACAGAGCAGAGGTGGTCCTGGCAGCAGTGGTCCTGGCAGCCACAGAGCAGAGGTGGTCCTGGCAGTGGTGGTCCTGGCAGCCACAGAGCAGAGGTGGTCCTGGCAGCAGTGGTCCTGGCAGCGGTGGTCCTGGCAGCCACAGAGCAGAGGTGGTCCTGGCAGCGGTGGTCCTGGCAGCCACAGAGCAGAGGTGGTCCTGGCAGCGGTTTTAGGAAATTTCACATTGTAGATTACCTCCAGGGATTGGTTCCCACACCTTTGCAAGCCCAGGATTTTCCCACATCAATGGGACAGGGACATAGAAAAGGTTCAGCACCCTACAGCTGAGGCTGATATCTCAGCAGAGTTGAGTGGAGATCCAGTCAGAAGGCATTACTAAACCAGGGAAGGGTGTCTCGCTTCTTCTGCTGCACACACCTTCACATTAATTAAATTAGACCTCCGGTAGTAAGGCCAAGACCCCCTGGTAAGGACTGTGGCAGGTTGGTGCCGCCAATGAAATGAGAAAAAAAACAATAATGAACTCTAACATCTAAAACCTGCCTGGTCTCTCCACTTATATTACGTCCTAACCGAGCTGCTTACAAACTGTCCAGCCACTGTGCGGTATTTGTGGCTGTTGTCTTTCCAGTAACACACTCCAATGTTTCATTCAAGAATAAAGGTGGGGGAGGAGGGTGTACACAAGAATATGTAGCCCACCACACCATGATCCACAGAAATATGCCACAGCATATCACCATATAGCAATGAAGGCTCCTATATTATGGCCTAATCAGGTGTTGACAAACTGTCCAGCCACTGTGCAGTATTTGTGGCTATTATGTTTCCAACAATACAATCCGATGTTCAATTAAAGAAAAAAGGTGGGGGGAGGGTGTACACAAGAATATGTAGCCCACCACACCGCAATCCACAGTCATATGGCACGGCACATCACCATATGGCAATGAAGGCTCCTATATTATGGCCTAACCGAGCTGCTGACAAACTGTCCAGCCACTGTGCAGTATTTGTAGCTATTGTCTTTCCAGTAATACACTCCAATGTTGTATTCAAGAAGAAAGGTGGGGGGAGGGTGTGCACAAGAATATGTAGCCCGCCACAGAAATATGGCACAGCATATCACCATATTCCAACGAAGGCCTCATTTAACCTGCGGCAGCCTCTACCTGCCTTTTGAAAAGTGATCTGTGCCGTAATGCTTTTCAGAAGGTGGTAGGGCAGCGGCTTCCAGGCCTTCAGGTGGAGATCCTGAATAGCTCCTGAATGGATCTTTTTATGCGGACTTTGCAGGGAAATACCGTACCGGAACACCCGACTTGGTGGTTACGGCTCGGCCTTTTGGGTGAGTTAAACAGGCAGCGCCCTCAGTAAAACAAAGGATGCCGAGTTATATTTTGCTGCAGCTTACGAGAGGCTTAACGCTTCATGTTTTGATCATGTGAACAGCACTGTGTGCTGCCCATAGTATCATCTGCACAGGGGTGAGGAGAGTTAAAAATGCCACTGAAACGCCTGCTTCCAATGCCAATGTGTCCTCCATCCCTCTCTGCCAATCCCTCCACTGGCCTCCATCCCTCTCTGCCAACCCCTCCACTGGCCTCCATTCACTGTCCTCCACCCCTCTCTGCCAATCCCTCCACTGGCCTCCATTCAGTGTCCTCCATCCCTCTCTTGCAATCCCTCCACTGGCCTCCATTCAGTGTCCTCCATCCCTCTCTTGCAATCCATTCACTGTCCTCCACCCCTCTCTGCCAATCCCTCCACTGACCTCCACCCCTCTCTGCCAATCCCTCCACTGGCCTCCATTCACTGTCCTCCATCCCTCTATGCCAATCCCTCCACTGGCCTCCATTCACTGTCCTCCACCCCTCTCTGCCAATCCCTCCACTGGCCTCCATTCACTGTCCTCCACCCCTCTCTGCCAATCCCTCCACTGGCCTCCACTCAGTGTCCTCCACCCCTCTCTGCCAATCCCTCCACTGGCCTCCATTCACTGTCCTCCATCCCTCTATGCCAATCCCTCCACTGGCCTCCATTCACTGTCCTCCACCCCTCTCTGCCAATCCCTCCACTGGCCTCCATTCACTGTCCTCCACCCCTCTCTGCCAATCCCTCCACTGGCCTCCACTCAGTGTCCTCCATCCCTCTCTGCCAATCCCTCCACTGATCTCCATTCACTGTCCTACACCCCTCTCTGCCAATCCCTCTACTGGTCTCCATTCAGTGTCCTCCAATCCTCTCTGCCAATCCCTCCACCTGTCTCCATTCAGTGTCCTCCAATCCTCTCTGCCAATCAGCCCTTCTAATGCCACCAGCTCAAAAGGATTTAAAGAATTTGCTTTACCAAGTTCCTTCATGAATCCACCGGGTCTGGGGACCCGGAACACACGGGGCTCATCTTGAACCCATGGGTACCACCATCCCTGAACCTCATCCCAAGACGGAAACCTTTAGACCGACTCAAAGTTGTACTCACAAGCTCAACGATCATTAGGATGCCCAGGATGGACCTGATGAAGGTTAGGTCTTGCCGTAGGAAAAATCCCACCCCATGGCTAGCAGCATCCTTCATGAATCCACCGGGTCTGGGGACCCGGAACACGCGGGGCTCATCTTGAACCCATGAGCACCACCATCCCTGAACCTCATCCCAAGACGGAAACCTTTAGACCGACTCAGTCGTACTCACAAGTTCAACGATCATTAGAATGCCCGGGATGCACCTGATGAAGGTTAGGTCTTGCCGTAGGAAAAATCCCACCCCATGGCTGGCAGCATCCTTCATGAATCCACCGTGTCTGGGTACCCGGAACACGCGGGGCTCATCTTGAACCCATGAGTACCACCATCCCTGAACCTCATCCCAAGACGGAAACCTTTAGACCGACTCAGTCGTACTCACAAGTTCAACGATCATTAGGATGCCCGGGATGGACTTGATGAAGGTTAGGTCCGGCCGTAGGAAGAATCCCACCCCATGGCTGGCGGAGTCCGGCGTGCTGGTCTGTGTGCTGACTTTGGCAGGGAACTCAGCCATGGCCGTGCGACGGGTTCAGCAGTTACAGAATACCTGAGCCTCGTACTTAGGCGTGTGAGGGCAGCCGAGCGGCACAAGGCAGGTCTGCGATCCTCTCTGTACCTGTCCTACGTAAGGCTTCCCTAACAACGCCCCAGACGTGGAGGTGCAGGAGGGCGTGGAGCAGGCGGGTTATACAGTAACAGGATCCCTGACACGGTGCAAAGTCTGCTACTGCCGGTTCCCACCTGTGCTGGGCACACAGCGAACGCTCGCCCTTTTAATTAACCCTCGCTGCACCGTCTCGCCCCACGAACCTGCCTGTCAGCGAGACGCATCGACACCCAACAACAATGTGACATCCGATGTGACGGCTGCATTCGTTTTCTCTTTTTAAGGCTTAAAGGATAACTCCGTTTTCTTAGCAAACAACAAAAAATAATGTCAGGAATACAAATGCCACACAAGCCACATTGTAATTGATTGTTATTACCCCCTCGCCCTCCGGAGGATTCCCCCCCCTCCGGAGGATTCCCCCTCCCCTCGCCCTCCGGAGGATTCCCCCCCCCCTCGCCCTCCAGAGGATTCCCCCCCCTCGCCCTCCGGAGGATTCCCCCTCCCCTCGCCCTCCGGAGGATTCCCCCCCCCTCGCCCTCCAGAGGATTCCCCCCCCCTCCGGAGGATTCCCCCTCCCCTCGCCCTCTGGAGGATTCCCCCCTTGCCCTCCAGAAGATTTCCCCCCCACCCCTCGCCCTCCAGAGGATTACCCCCCACCCCTCCAGAGGACTCCCCCCACCCCTCACCCTCCAGAGGATTCCCCCCCCCCCCTCGCCCTCCAGAGGATTCCCCCTCCCCTCGCCCTCTGGAGGATTCCCCCCTTGCCCTCCAGAAGATTTCCCCCCCACCCCTCCCCCTCCAGAGGATTACCCCCCCTCGCCCTCCAGAGGATCCCCCCCCTCGCCCTCCAGAGGATTCCCCCCCCCTCGCCCTCCAGAGGATTCCCCCTCCCCTCACCCTCTGGAGAATTCCCCCCTTGCCCTCCAGAATATTTCCCCCCCCACCCCTTGCCCTCCAGAGGATTACCCCCCACCCCTCCCCCTCCAGAGGATTCCCCCCCTTCGCCCTCCAGAGGATTTATCCCCCCCCCCCCCTTTCCTGACCAGGCCAATTTTTTAAATATGGCGTTGTGTTACTTTGACTGACAATTGTGCGGTCATGCAATGCTTTTTTTCCCCATTACTATCTGAGTACCAATGCTCTTCCCTCCCACCCCCAAGGAAATTAACCCTTTAATGCCAGCGCCTCCTGGCCCTTTAACCCCCCGCGACTTTGATGCAGCTTTGGATGTGACTCTGGCTGTCCCACAACTGTCGCATGGATAACATTAAAATGCGAATTTTGAAAGTTTACATTGCAGTCTACGGCACTCCAGTCGCATGAAAGTCGCATCAAAGTAGTGCAGGAACCTTATTAACCCCTCCAGAGGATTCCCCTCCACCCCTCCCCCTCCAGAGGATTCACCCCACCCCTTTGCCCTCCAGAGGATTTATCCCCCCCCCCCTTTCCTGACCAGGCCATTTTTTAAAATACGGCATTGTGTTACTTTGACTGACAATTGTGCGGTCATGCAACGCTGCAATGTTATTATTCACAAAAGGACAAGGAGCCCAGGAGGGGGGGGCATCCCTTGGGATGGATCTGCTCTGATCTGAGGTCTGTAATGGAGGTTGCAGATCAGGGGCGGACCGACAACTCATAGGGCCCCCGGGCAATAGGGGATCATGGGGCCCCTGTGTCCTTGCCCAAACTCAAAAAAGCCTATGAAAAAGGTACCAGGGGCATCTCATGGGGCCCCCTACTGATCCCGGGCCCTCAGGCAGTGCCCGAGTTTCCAAATGGTCAGTCCGCCCCTGTTGCAGATTTACAATGGGGGGGGGGGGGAGTGACCAGAGGGGGGCTGGTAATAAATATTTGTTCAAGGGGAAAAGGAAAATATGTGCTGGGGGGGAATCCTTCCCTTTCCCATGACTTCCCTGTATAGTTTTTTTTTTCCATTACTATCTGAGTACCAATGCTCTTCCCTCCCACCCCCAAGGAAATTAACCCCTTAATGCCAGCGCCTCCGGGCCCTTTAACCCCCCACGACTTTGATGCAGCTTTGGATGTGACTCTGGCTGTCCCACAACTGTCGCATCGATAACATTAAAATGCGACTTTTGAAAGTTTACATTGCAGTCTATGACACTCCAGTCGCATGAAAGTCGCATCAAAGTAGTGCAGGAACCTTATTAACTCCTCCCCCTCCAGAGGATTCCCCCCCTTTCCTGACCAGGCCATTTTTTGCAATACGGCACTGCGTTTCTGTCACTGACCATTGCGCGGTCATGCAACGCTGCGCTATAAACAAAAAAAGAACGACAATTTTGAAAAAGAAAATATTTTAGAATTTTTGCTATTAAACACGTCCAGTAAAAAAAAAATATCCAATTTCGTCATAAATTTTAGCCAAAATGTCTCCCGCTCCATGTCTTCGCTAAAAAAAATTCCAATCCGTGTAAATTAATTGGTTTACGTGAAAGTTATAGCGTCTACAAACGGTGGGAAAGATACTGGGAAAAAAAAAATGGATATACTAGTAATGGCGGCAAATCAGCGACTTATAGGGAGTCTGTGCGCTTTTCATTTTTTGCGCTAAAAACAAAAAAGTCCCACAATTTTGTAAAAAAAAAAAAAAAAATATTTGTAACTTTTTGCTATTAAACACGTCAAGTAAAAAAAAATAAAAAAAAAATTCTTCATAAATTTCGACCAAAATGTATTCCGCTCCGTGTCTTCGCTAAAAAAAATAATCGCAATCCGTATAAATGAATTGGTTTATGTGAAAGTTATAGCGTCTACAAATGGTGGGATAGATACGGGGATTTTTAATGTTTTTTTAATATATACTAGTAATGGCGGCGATCAGAGACTTATAGCGGGACTTTGCGTTTTTCATTTTTTGCACTAAAAACAAAAAAAGACCGACAATTAAAAAAAAAAAACTATATTTTTGATTTTTTTGCTATAAAGCTCATATAGTGCATTTTTTATGTGTTTTGTATGTTAATCTGCTCAGCAACAAAAAAGCAAAACACGTCAAAAATGCATGTGCAAAAATCACTGCAGAAATGCATCGAACGCAAACTGCATAGGTGTGAACCTGTGCAGTTTGCGTTTGATGCATTTCTGCAGTGCTTTCTGCGGTGCGTTTTTGATGCGTTTTTGCAGGTTATTTTTCCAACAGCAGAATAAAACACAAAACGTGTCAAAAACGCATAAAAGATGCGCTACATGCTTTTCTGCAGCGTTTCCATTGAAGTCTATAGACCCAAAAGCGCAATGTTTTGCATTTAAAAAAGTCCCCGCCCCTTTCCAAAAAACGCACCGGGTGAAAACGCCAAGATGTGAACGTGTCTCATAGGAAATCGTGGTAAATGGACTGCTGTGCGTTTCTGAAAAACGCATATTTGTGAACCTAGACTAAGACAGCGCCATAGAAATACATTAGATACGACTTCAGGTGCGATTTTTAAATCGCATGTCGTACCTGAAGTCGCAGCGGTGTGAACCAGGGCTTAATCTGGGCAGCACAGTGGCTAAATGGTTAGCACTTCCCCCTGGCAGCACCATGGTCGTTGGTTCGAATCCCAACCACGGCATCACCTGCCTGGAGTTTGCATGTTCTCCCTGTGCCTGTGTGGGTTTCCTCCGGGTACTCCGTTTTCCTCCCACACTCCAAATACATGCTGGGAGGTGAATTGGCTCCTGTCTAAATTGTCCCTATATGTGTATGTATGATGGGAGTTAGGGACCTTAGATTGTAAGCTCCTCGGGGGCGGGGCCTGATGTGAATGTACAATAGATATGTAAAGTCCTATATAAGTACCTGAAATACATAAAATAATCTTTCTATGCTGCCAGAGACCTTGGTGAGAAGTGAAGGAAGCTGTGCGATCTGATTGCATTCCTCTGTTGTGTTCCGCCTACATTCCCTGCAATGCTCTATAGAGCGGGTATAGCGAGTGACCACACCCAAACGTCGCTGTGATTCATCCCTGTGTTGTGACATCACTGGGTATTAATATCACGCTCTGTACGGCACGTGCGTTCGCCGCGCGGCCCATTTAAAGCTCTTGTTTACATCTGCGACTTTCGGTGAAATAACAGCTTGTAATCCAGCGACAACGATAAACTGCGGGATTTCCACCCCGGTCACATCCATCCGACTCTGACATCGTGCGACTTCGCTGTAAGTCGCGCGATTTCAGGGTCGTAGAACATGCCGGCTTGAGGTGCGATTTACAAGACGAAGTGTGAATGGACTCTTACACCTCAGTCGCTCCGATCCGACTTCGAAGTCGCACGTTTTCAAAGCCGGATGGTATTCCGACTTCAAGTGCAGTTTGCAAGACGCAGATGTCTCTGCCAGTCGCACCAAAAGTAGCTGTACCACTGTAGAAATCGGTGCGGCTCTGGGCAAGTGGGAATCGCACCGATAGGACCGCTGTAATTGCGGACAATAGGGTGCGACTTGCAAGTCGTATGCCGGGGCGGACTGACCATTTGGAAACTCGGGTACTGCCCGAGGGCCCGGGGTCAGTAGGGGGCCCCATGACATGCCCCTGGTACCTTTTTTTCATAGGCTTTTTTGAGTTTGGGCAAGGACACAGGGGCCCCATGATCCCCTATTGCCCGGGGGCCCCATGATTTGTCAGTCCGCCCCTGGTCGTATGGCATGGCAAATCGCATGCCAAGTCGCATCCAGTGTGACCGGGGACAAAATCTGCCCTTGTAGTGGGGCCTCCCGGCACTGCAGGGGTTGAATGCTTCTTTAGGGGTGCAGGGATAAGGGGGTAACACAATCCATGGCTCCGGCAGGCTTCCTCCATTTATGCAACCCATCCAGTCCTGAGTCCCCTCTAAGGTTCACACCTATGCAGGTTGCATTTGAACCGTTTCTGCATTGCATTTTTGCCGCGTTTTGCATTTTTCTTGTTGCTAGGCAGATTTAAAACGCATCAAAAAACGCACTACATGCTTTCTTTCCATTGAAGTCTATAGAAACAAAAACGCATTTTTGCAGTGCTTTCTATGGTGCGTTTTTGCACATGCGTTTTTGACGCGTTTTGCAGGTTATTTTTTCAACAGCAGAATAAAACACAAAACGCGTGAAAAATGCATTAAAAATGCGCTTCCTGCTTTTCTGCAGCGTTTCCATTGAAGTCTATAGAAACAAAAACGTATTTTTGCAGTGCTTTCTGCGGTGCGTTTCTGCACGTGTGTTTGATGCATTTTGCAGGTTATTTTTTCAACAGCAGAATAAAACACAAAACGCATCAAAAACACACTCCATGCTTTTCTGCAGCGTTTCCATTGAAGTCTATAGAACCAAAAACACAATGTTTTGCATTCAAAAAAGTCCCCGCCCCTTTCCAAAAAACGCAGCGGGGTGAAAACGCTGAGATGTGAACCTGTCCCATAGGAAATCATGTTAAATGGACTGCTGTGCGTTTCTGCAAAACACAGCGGAAAACGCTTAGGTGTGAACCCGGGGTAAGACGCTTTGGGCCCCAGTTAAAAGCGCCCTTCCCCATGTACATTGTAGGGTCAATAACTCTGCGCTGTACATGATGATGCCGAAGACCGCCCGCAGCAAGAGAGAAGACCGCCCGCAGCAAGAGAGAAGACCGCCCGTAGCAAGAGAGAAGACCGCCCGCAGCAAGAGAGAAGACCGCCCGCAGCAAGAGAGAAGACCGCCCGCAGCAAGAGAGAAGACCGCCCGCAGCAAGAGAGAAGACCGCTCGCAGCAAGAGAGAAGACCGCCCGCAGCAAGAGAGAAGACCGCCCGCAGCAAGAGAGAAGACCGCCCGCAGCAAGAGAGAAGACCGCCCGCAGCAAGAGAGAAGACCACTCGCAGCAAGGGATAATTCCACTTTTGTTGAGAAAAAGCCCCTCCCCCTTCAGGGTGATCTCTGTACATTGCAGGGATTGTAACTTTGTAGCAGTTTCCTTATTCTGAAGAAATGTCTGTTTGTTTCTCTGTGTCCTGTGCAGAGTGAATGTGAATGGGAGCGACTTTATCATGATCAGTCAACCGCTGCATCTGCAGGGCTCTAATGAGGAAAATGGCAGGGTCTGCATCCCTTTAGACGGGATTTCCCTTTGGGAGTATCACAACAAAAATGAAATTTTTGTTGCAGGAGATGCCCAAAATTAAACTTGTATCTTAGTGCAGAGTTCTGGGAAAATCAGTCAGCCAATCACACAAGCAGGAAATTATGTTTCTGGGGGGCGCTCTGTATACCATCTGTGTACGCAACACCTCCAGGCGGCCATATTGCATTTTACAGAAAATGACAGCGGCTGCAGCTTGAAAAGGAAAGGTCAGGTAAGTCGCAGAGGATCTGGTCAGGTAAGTCACAGAGGGGGTTGTTCGTCAGTTTCAGCTGCTTTGGTGGTAATGAAATTAACAACAGGTGCACTAGATGGGCAACAATGAGACGACCCCCAAAACAGGAATGGTTTTACAGGTGGAGGCCACTGACAATTTTTTCCCTACTCATCTTTTCTGACGGTTTCTCACTAGTTTTGCATTTGGCCGGGGTCAGTGTCACTACTGATAGCATGAGGCCATACCTGGACCCTACAGAGGTTGCACAGGCAGTCCGACTCCTCCAGGATGGCCCATCAGTACCTGCCATTGCCAGAAGGTTTGCTGTGTCTCCCAGCACAGTCTCAAAAGCATGGAGGAGATTCCAGGAGACAAGAGCATGGAGGAGATTCCAGGAGACGAGAGCATGGAGGAGATTCCAGGAGACGAGAGCATGGAGGAGATTCCAGGAGACGAGAGCATGGAGGAGATTCCAGGAGACGAGAGCATGGAGGAGGTTCTAGGAGACAGGCAGTTCCTCTAGGAGGGCTGGACAGGGCCGTAGAAGGTCCTTAACCCATCAGCAGGACCGGTATCTGCTCCTTTGTGCAAGGAGGATCAGGAGAGAGCCCTGCCAAAGCCCTACAAAATGACCTCCAGCAGGCCACTGGTGTGAATGTCTCTGACCAAACAATCAGAAACAGACTTCATGAGGGTGGCCTGAGGGCCCGACGTACTCTAGTGGGCCCTGTGCTCACTGCCTGGCACCATAGAGCTGGATTGGCATTGGCCATTGAACCCCAGAATTGGCAGGTCCACCACTGGCGCCCTGTGCTTTTCACAGATGAGAGCAGGTTCCCCCTGAGCACGTGACAGACGTGAAAGGGTCTGGAGAAGCCGTGGAGAACGTTCTGCTGCCTGTAACATGGTTCAGCATGACCGTTCTGGTGGTGGGTCAGTGATGGTCTGGGGAGGCATCTCCATGGAGGGACACACAGACCTCTACAGGAAAGACAATGACACCCTGACGACCATTAGGTATGGGGATGAAATCCTTGGACCCATTGTCAGACCCTACACTGGTGCAGTGGGACCTGGGTTCCTCCTGTGCAGTGGGTCCAGGGTTCCTCCTGGTGCACTGGGTCCTGTGTTCCTCCTGGTGTAGTGGGTCCTGGGTTCCTCCTGGTGCAGTGGGTCCGGGGTTCCTCCTGGTGTAGTGGGTCCAGGGTTCCTCCTGGTGCAGTGAGTCCTGGGTTTCTCCTGGTGGAGTGGGGCCTGTGTTCCTTCTGGTGCAGTGGGCCCTGGGTTTCTCCTGGTGCACTGGGTCCTGGGTTCCTCCTAGTGCAGTGGGTCCTGGGTTCCTCCTAGTGCAGTGGGTCCTGGGTTCCTCCTGGTGCAGACAATGCCCGGCCTCATGTGGTGAGAGTATGCAGGCAGTTCCTGGAGGATGAAGGAATTGATACCGTTGAATGGCCCCCACGCTCACCTGACCTAAACCCAATAGAACCCCTCTGGGATGTCATGTTTCGGTCCATCCGACGCCCCCAGGTTACACCTCAAACTGTCCAGGAGCTCAGTGATGATCCAGATCTGGGAGGAAATCCCCCAGGACACCATCCGTGGTCTCATTAGGAGCCTCCCCCGACATTGTCAGGCATGCATACAAGCACATGGGGGCCACACAGACTACTGAGGACCATTCTGAGTTGCTGCAATGACATTTCACCAACATGGACTCGCCTGCTGCATCATTTCTTCACTTTGATTTTCGGGGTGTCTTTGAATTCAGTCCTCTGTAGGTCGATCATTTTCATTTCCATCAAACAATGGGGCGTCCTTACGTTCCTCACCCATCCCCCGTCCATGTCAGTATAGAGATCCAGCAGGAGGTTCCTCCCCATTGGGATCTGATGGGTTTTCAAAGTCTTCCTTTCATTATTTTGAACCTTTCAGGTTCGGGAGAAGTGAAGTGATATTTCCTGAATGGTACCTGGACAAATATCTTGGCAGGGATGTCAACTCTTCTGTACTCAATCCAAATTTTAAAAAAAGTACTTTAAAGTTTTCTTTTACTGGCATTACATTTTTTTGGTGGTGTCTCTTTAGGACCTGCATACGGCATTCGGCATTCCCAGGCTGGGCAGTGGAGTGTTTCCAAGTCTTCCAGAAAGCTGATAAGAGCTTGTGAAATGCTTGGCCAAGGTTTGCGACACTCTTGGCTTTTCCCCGTAACATTTACAAGCTCCTGCCTGCGTGAATTGGGCGGCATCCAGCACAGCAATGTCTTCTCTCGGTAGGCAGAGACACCGGCAGTCAGCTGGAAAATCTTCTGTGTTTGCGTTGTCAGGTAATGTGTAACCAGCGATGGAAAATATGAATGGATGAGTTGACATAGATGTGAATTGGGCTGAATATGAGAAGGTTGAAGTGAACTTTTCACCCTAATACTAAAACCCATCAGCGTCTTGTATGGTGTGATGTGAATTCCTGAAGAACCATCTGAACTCTGACCTTTGACCCACTAGTTAAAGAAACCCTCACCAGACCATTCATTTCAACCAAAAACCTTTTATAAGATTATATGTCCATTTATTGTATCTTATGCATGTTATTTACCTGTAAAAGCCTACCTTGTGTGGACATCCAAAAGCCCCGAGAATGCTGCTGGGTGCCGCCATCATGGATGTGATGTCAGCAGACTCAGAACTGTCACTCAAGTGACACTCTATAGCATAGATGTCAAACACAAGGCCCGTGGCCCGAATCCACCCAGCAGGCCCTTACACCTCTCTTGCAGCTACGGCACCCCACTCATCTTCACCCCCATCTTGTCTCAACAGTTGGATGCAGAGAGGAGGACAGAACTCTTCCTACAGATCCAGCACCTCTCTGTGCAGCCACAGCACCCTTCGTCTCCCCCACATTGTCTCAGCAGTTGGCAGAAGAGAGGAGGGCAGAATTCCTCCTATAGATCCTGTACCTCTCTGTGCAGCCGCAGCACCCCCCTCATCTCCACCCCCACCTTGTCTAAGCAGTTGGCAGCAGAGAGGACAGAACTCCTCCTACAGATCCTGCACCTCTCTGTGCAGCCACAACCCCCTTTGTCTTCCCCCAAACCTTACCTCAGCAGTTAGCAGCAGAGAGGAGGACAGAACTCTTCCTACAGATCCAGCACCTCTCTGTGCAGCCGCAGCACCCTTCGTCTACTCCACATTGTCTCAGCAGCTGGCAGCAGAGAGGAGGGCAGAATTCCTCCTATAGATCCTGCACCTCTCTGTGCAGCCACAGCACCCCCCTCATCTCCACCCCCACCTTGTGTACGCAGTTGGCAGCAGAGAGGACAGAACTCCTCCTACAGATCCTGCACCTCTCTGTGCAGCCACAACCCCCTTTATCTTCCCCAACACCTTATCTCAGCAGTTGGCAGCAGAAAGGAGGATAGAACTCCTCTTACAGATCCTACACCTCTCTGTGCAGCCGCAGCACCCTTCGTCTTCACCCCCATCTTGTCTCAGCAGGTGGCAGCAGAGAGGATAGAACTCCTCCTACAGATCCTACACCTCTCTGTGCAGCCGCAGCACTTTCTGCTTCCCAGCCTCTTCCCGGCAGCAGCTAAAGATAAGGAGGATGCACAGTGATGCAAGGGAGGGTGGGGAACTCTTGACTTATGGTGGTGGGGGCTCTTGCTATCTGATGTAAGTGGGGGTGGGGTGCTCGAATCAAATGCAGAGGCAATTATTTAACATGATAAAGAGTAGATACATTTATACAGTCTTACAGATACAACTGGATCTTTGAGGGCAACCATATTGCTAATGCGACCCATGATGATATTGAGCTTGGCACCTCTGCTCTGTAGGATTCCCCTTCGTTCTCCCTGGCAGATACATAAAATTTATATAGGGGGGTGAGGGGAGGGGCGGAGGAGCTGGGCCAACACAGAGAGCAGTTGGACTCTTCCAGAAGAGAGAGCTATAACATGCAAAGTGGGGGTGCTAGGGAATGGACTCTTCCAGGAGTAGTCAACTTTCTTAGCAAGTTCAAAGGCTCATTACAAGTGAAAATAATTTATGAAATTCACTGCAGGAAAGTATTTGATATTTTTTGTGATTTTACCTGAAATATTTGAGGTTGGTGACAGGGTCTCTTTAGCACATTTAACTCTTATACAAGATTTTCAGTAATTAGGTTTCTATCTCTTTTAATACAAAAAATAAAAGGGTTGTCAGTCTGAACATATCTATATCCAACCGACATCTTACGTCTGTGGGGCTGGCCCTTATTACACAATAGGCTCCATAGACAGATGGTGCACGGAATGTTATCCTGCAATAAAGTGACCTCAGCCAAAGCACGAGATCTGTCATGTAGACCTGTCATGGGCATATGATGAAGATGTGCTATAAGCAGAGGGCATGTTCTGTGAAATCCACACACCTATACGCTCTAGAGATAGGTAACATGGTGACAATATGGAGTTCAGGGACATCTTCCTAGACAGGGAAAGAGTCTACTAAAGCAGAGTGAGATCCTTCACCAGTACCCCAAGTGTTCTTCACCACCACAGTATAGCAGGAGTAGTTGGGTACCCTAAATTACCGGGCCACACACCGCACTGTGTGCCCTCTCAAAATGCCTTCCACCACTATAGACAGGACCTCATTGGCCTCAGGCTTGTTACTTCTCCACTTTACTTTCCAGCTTGGGCTTGGTTGGGACACAAGTTAATCAGGGCTTTACTATTGCTTCTCTAGCTTGCCACAAACAGGACTTTACTAGGACACGGGTTAATCATGCTACAGTAGTACGTCTTCAGCTTGCCCTGGACAGGACATCACTGAGACATGGGTTAATCAGCACTCCATTGGTGCCTCTTCCGCTTGCCATGGACAGGTTAGGACTAGGACAACAGGTTCATTATTGCTCCACTAGTGCCTGTCCAGCTTGCCATGGACAAGACATCACTAGGACATGGGTTTGTTAGCATTCCACTAGTGTCTCTTCAGCTTGTTATCGATGGGTCATCACTGGGACATGGGTTAATCAGCACTCCATTGGTGCGTGCCTCTTCCGCTTGCATGGAAAGGTTAGGACTAGGACAACAGGTTCATTATTGCTCCACTAGTGTCTCTCCAGCTTGTCATGGACAGGACATCACTAGGACATGGGTTTGTAGCATTCCACTAGTGTCTCTTCAGCTTGTTATGGATGGGTCATCACTGGGACATGGGTTAATCAGCACTCCATTGGTGCCTCTTCCACTTGCCATAGACAGGTTATGACTAGGACAACGGGTTCATTTCTTGCTCCACTAATGCCTCTCCAGCTTGCCATGGACATCATTAGAACACAAGTTTGTCGGCACTCCACTAGTGTGTCTTCAGCTTGTCATGGAGAAGTCATCACTAGGACAACAGTTTCATTATTGCTCCACTAGTGCCTCTCCAGCTTGCCACGGACAGGACATCACTAGGACATGGGTTTGTTAGCATTCCACTAGTGTCTCTTCAGCTTGTCATGGATGGGTCATCACTAGGACATGGATTAATCTATGCGCCACTAGTGCCTCTCCAGCTTTGGCTTGGCTAGGACTTGGATTAATCTATGTGCCACTAGTGCTTGGCTAGACATGGATTATTCTATGCACCACTAGTGCCTCTCCAGCTTTGGCTTGGCTAGGACATGGATTAATCTATGTGCCACTAGTGCCTCTCCAGCTTTGGCTTGGCTAGGACATGGATTAATCTATGTGCCACTAGTGCCTCTCCAGCTTTGGCTTGGCTAGGACATGGATTAATCTATGTGCCACTAGTGCCTCTCCAGCTTTGGCTTGGCTAGGACATGGGTTAATCTGAGGCTTTACTACGGCTTCTCCAGCTTTTCATGGACAGGATATAACTTGGACATGGATTAATCAGGGGCTTCGCTACGGCCTCTCCAGCTTGCGATGGACACAACATCACTAGGACTCAGGCAATCAATCCTCCACTTTTATGTCTTCACATTGTCATGAACTGGTCATCGCTAGGACTCAGGTTAATCAGCTTTCCACTTGTATGTCTTCACCTTGTCATGGACAGGTCATCACTAGGACAATGGGTCCAATATTGCTCCACCGCTGCCTCTCCAGCTTGCCATGGATAGGGCATCATTAGGACATGGGTTTGTTGGAGCTTCACTAGTGCGCCTTCAGCTTGTCATAGACAGGTCATCACTAGGACTTGGGTTAATCAGTGCTCCACTGGTGCCTCTCCGGGTTTGCTAGAATACAGGTTAAAGGTTACTATTGCCTCTTCAGCTTGCCATGGATAGGACATCACTAGGACGCAGATTAATCAATACTCCACTAGTGTGTCTTCACCTTGTCATGGACAGGTTACCACTAGTAGACAAGTATATCAGTTCTCCACTAGTGCCTCTCCAGCTTGGGCTTCACTAGAACACAGGTTAATCCAGGCCAGACTATAGTTTCTATACCTTGTCAAGGACACTAGGGCAAGGGTTGATCAGGGCTTCATTTATGCCTCTATTGCTTGCCATGGGCAGAATATCACTAGGACACGGGTTCATCAATGCTCCACTAGTGTGTCTTCAGCTTGTCATGGACAGGTCATCACTAACATATGCGTTAATCAGCACTCCACTAGGGGATCTCCAGCTTGTCAAGGACAGGACATCACAAGGACAAGGGTCCACTAGTGCCTCCCCAGTAGCAGAGAGTAGCCAATCACCCATCTCTCTCTCCAGGCCTCATGGGGGAAAAAAAACTAACAATTTCCATTACGGCAAGTCACCAGTTCTGGTCAACTCCATCCCTAAGTTCTCTTCACATTGCTGCTTCATTCCAAATGTTGGCCAACTCTTTACCCTCGGCCCACAACATCCATTGCCAACCTCCTCCCTTTGTAACGGTCTGCATTACCTCCCAACAAGTCTCTGTTATGGTGTGTTTGGAGTGACTGGAGTCCATACAATTGCCTTCCTTCGAACAACAAACTGTTTTCTAATCCTGACAGTACTTTCTCCTCAGGGTACTAATTCCATACAGATGACTAGAGGCTTTCCCTCTGTACTTAATCTCCATAAAGGGGGGGGGGGGTACACTCCAAACCTCCTTGGGAAGGAAGGAGGTGCATAGCAATCAGTGCCATACTGCTCCAGGATGGGGATCCCAAACATTGTATCTTCTCATCTGCAGCTCCCTTCAGGATCTCAAAGGAACGTCTTTTCCTCAGGCCACCAATGAACTGCTCTATACCACACTATGCATGCTGGTGCCCTCTCTCTTGACTACAGAAATCCACCAATCACAGCGAGAACAGGATACACATGCAGTGATTAACCATATCTCCTGAAGGGCCCCATAACAGGCCAACCTGATAAAGCTTGGCTCCAACACCTGAACCTTTCTAGTGCAGAAGGGATGCAGGGAAGGTAGAAAAGGAGGGACCAACCTTGACTTTTACATTTAAAGTCAAGATCTGTGTGTAACTTCAGCTGCCCAAATCTACCAATCACGGCTTTGACGTGCAATTCTCACTGAAGATTACTTCCGCTTATACATTTTTTCCTGCATGCATTCAGTTTAGCCCTTTCACTGCCAGAGCCATTTTTGCAGTTTCTGCGCACGTTTAAAAAATCATTTTAGGCCTGAAGATTACACAAAACCCCCAAACATGAGATATTTTCTGAAAGCAGAGACCCTGGAGAGTAAAACAGCGGTAGTTCCAATTTTGTATGTCACACGGTATCACTGCAAAGGTCTAGGAAACACAACATTTCAGTAAAAAAAAACACACCAAGTGAATTTTAGGGCAAACAAATACAATAAAATTCCCCAAAAATTTCCAATGGAATGTCAAAATTTGTGCACGCCTGTGAAATGGGGACAACCTTCAGTACCCTGTATTTTCTATAGGCGACGCTTCAAATGTTTCTACAGGTCATCAGTTCAGTGCTGCGGAGGAGGTCTGGTGCTAGATGATTGCTGTCACTCCGGTGTGCATGGCGATATGTAGCGTGTGTATCGCAATCACCGTTTACATACGTGTGTATATGTGGGGGGGCCTCAAATAAATTTTTTTTGGGGGCTGGGGATGCTATGTGCTTGGGCGTAACTATTTTTTTTGCAATAAAAAATATTTTTTTTACTTAACTTGTTTTTTTCAACATAAAGTCCCCTATGTGGTGGCACGGCCGCGCTGTTTTCAAATATGGCAGATAGTATGGGGAGAAACTTCTCCCCATACTATCTGTTGGGGGGGGTTGGTGTGGTTGCGGCTGCAGCTATGGGAACACGTTACATGTTCCACCCTAAAAAGTGCCCAAAGGTGAACTTATCCTTTGAACCCGAACACATACTAATGACACGGGTTGAGGCTGATTTAATGCAGAGAAGGCACTAAGTGAGTTTATTTAGCACCTTAACGTCTTCACAAATGTGTGGCCTCCCGGCGTCGGGCCTAGACGCTGAGCAGCCGCACATTTCTGTGCAATTAAGAAAAACATATGTGCTGAGAGCGCGGGCCCTGTGCGCTCCCAGCACACGTCTGGTATTCACGGAAAGGTCCCGATCTCCTCTTTCGATCGGGACCTTTCCCGATCACGTGAACTCCGCGATGGTGAATCATGACGGTCACATGACCCTAAAACCCCGCCCTGTGCGCTCCCAGCACATGTCTGGTATTCACGGAAAGGTCCCGATCTCCTCTTTCGATCGGGACCTTTCCCAATCATGTGAACTCCGCGATGGTGAATCACGATGGTCACATGACCCTAAAACCCCGCCCCACCTCCCGGCTTCTGAAACCCTTAAAGGGCCGGGGGTCGCCGGCTCCAAGGGGTTAATCAGCCCCAGAATCCGTGTCATTAATATGTGTTCGGGTTTAAAGGGATGAAGTAGCCACCCTAGATACATGACCATCGATTCTTCCCGCCCCTGGGTGTACAGACCCTATTAAAGGGATGCTGGGGGCTGGGTGGGAAGGGGTTAATAATGAACATAAATCCAATATAAAGCGCTACCTATAAAGAAAACATGACGCTTTGACGGCGTGTCGCCCGTTGTTCTGTGTTTGCCGCCATTGCAGGCTGAAGAAGGAGTACAAGTGACGGAGAACAGTGTTTGTTTGTAGGATCGCAGTGCAGGAGGGTGTAGAGGAAATCTCACTTCCCTGCGATTATATAATCCTCTAGTTGCTATAAACAGCTCTGTGTGATCCGGGCGCTGTGCTACACCCTGCTATTGTTAGTGCCGACACTGACTGCCGATTGTCCCTCTGTCATTATTGTGTCACATGAAAGACGGGAACCTGTGATGGGGTGACGCATGTCAGGTGTCGGTTGTATAATGACATCACCGCACAGCTCCAGAAGAAAGCGCCCACGCAAACCCCTCCCTGCCCACAGTGCATTCTAATACCCCAGAATGGATGACTGTGTCTTGGGAAAGAGTTCTCTCTGTCTGTGTCCCCATTGGAGACATTTCCCTTCACTCCCTGCCCTGGAGACACAACAAGAAATCTCTCCACGGAAATTCCCTTTTGGTTGGAACATATCCCCACTACTCTTTTGTTCCAGTGTCAGCGATGGTTAACTTGTTCATGCGTACAGTACGCATATCTGCAGCCTCCTGGTGGGTGGGCCTTGATGCCGAGAAGTGTAGGGATGTACGGAGTGTACGGGGTGTAGGGGATGTGCGGAATGTACGGGGTGTACGGGATGTATGGAGTGTACGGGATGTACGGAGTGTACAGGGTGTACGGGATGTACGGAATGTGCAGATGTAGGGGATATACGGAGGGTACGGGGTGTAGGGGATGTACGGGGTGTACGGGATGTATGGAGGGTACGGGGTGTAGGGGATGTACGGAGTGTACGGAATGTATGGAGTGTATGGGATGTATGGGGTGTAGGGGATGTACGGAATGTACGGGGTGTAGGGGATGTATGGAGTGTACGGGATGTATGGGGTGTAGGGGATGTAGGGAGTGTACAGGGTGTACGGGATGTACGGAGTGTGCAGATGTAGGGGATGTACGGAGGGTACGGGGTGTAGGGGATGTACGGAGTGTACGGGATGTATGGAATGTGCAGATGTAGGGGATGTACGGAGTGTACAGGATGCATGGAGTGTACAGAGTGTTGGGGATGTACGGAGTGTACGAAGTATACGAGATGTATGGAATGTATGGGGTGTTGGGGATGTACGGAGTGTACAGGATGCATGGAGTGTACAGAGTGTTGGGGATGTACGGAGTATACGAGATGTATGGAATGTACGGGGTGTGCGGAGTATACCGGATGTATGGATTGTACGGGGTGTTGGGGGTGTACGGGATGTGCGGAGTATATGGGATGTATGGAGTGTACGGGGTGTTGGGGATGTGCAGAGTATACGGGATGTATGGAGTGTACGGGGTGTACGGAGTATACCGGATGTATGGATTGTACGGGGTGTTGGGGGTGTACGGGATGTGCGGAGTATATGGGATGTATGGAGTGTACGGGGTGTTGGGGATGTAGGGGATGTGCGGAGTATACGGGATGTATGGAGTGTACGGGGTGTACGGGAGTGTACGGGATTTGTGGAGTATACGGGATGTACGGGGTGTTGGGGATGTACAGGGTGTACGGAGTATACAGGATGTATGGAGTGTACGGGGTGTTGGGGGTGTACGGATGTAAGGGATGTACAGGGTGTACGGGATGTGCGGAGTATACGGGATGTATGGAGTGCACGGGGTGTTGGGGGTGTACGGGATGTGCAGAGTATACAGGATGTATGGAGTGCACGGGTGTTGGGGGTGTACGGGATGTGCGGAGTATATGGGATGTATGGGATGTGTGGAGTATACGGGATGTATGGAGTGTACGGAGTCTACGGGATGTATGGAGTGTACGGGGTGTTGGGGGTGTACAGGATGTACGGGATGTGCGGAGTATACGGGACGTATGGAGTGTACGGGGTGTTGGGAGTGTACGAGATGTGTGGAGTATACAGGATGTATGGAGTGTACGGGGTGTTGGGGGTGTACAGGATGTGCGGAGTATACGGGATGTATGGAGTGTACGGGATGTGCAGGGTATACGGGATGTATGGAGTGTACGGGGTGTTGGGGATGTATGGGGTGTACGGGATGTACGGAGTGTATGGGGTGTAGGGGATGTACGGAGTATACGGGATGTATGGAGTGTATGGGGTGCTGGGGATGTACGGGGTGTTGGGGGTGTACGGGATGTACGGAGTGTATGGAGTGTACGGGGTGTTGGGGGTGTACGGGATGTGCAGGGTATACGGGATGTATGGAGTGTACGGGGTGTTGGGGGTGTACGGGATGTGCATGGTATACGGGATGTATGGAGTGTACGGGGTGTTGGGGATGTATGGGGTGTAGGGATGTGCGGAGTATACGGGATGTATGGAGTGTATGGGGTGTTGAGGGATGTACGGGGTTTTGGGGATGTACGGAGTGCACGGGATGTACGGGATGTACACAGTTAATAGTGCCTAATGGAAAGCTCCAGATTGCTACTTGCGATCAGGAGCTTTTTGATCGTGTGACCACTGTGACAGCCAATCACAGCGGTCACATGATCATATAGCTCTCCTGGCATCAGAATCCATCCGCTTCCCTGCTGCCCTATAGCAGAAATACTGCTACAGGCGGCAGAGCTGCGCAAAATCACGTATATAGCTGCCGCAGAACCTCTTCTTATATCACACGCCAGCTGCCGCAGAACCTCTTCTCATATCACACGCCAGCTGCCGCAGAACCTCTTCTCATATCACACGCTAGCTGCCACAGAACCTCTTCTCATATCACACGCCAGCTGCCGCAGAACCTCTTCTCACATCACACGCTAGCTGCCGCAGAACCTCTTCTCACATCACACCCTAGCTGCCGCAGAACCTCTTCTTATGTCACACGCCAGCTGCCGCAGAACCACTTCTTACATCACACGCCAGCTGCCGCAGAACCTCTTCTTATACAACACGCCAGCTGCCGCAGAACCTCTTCTTACATCACACGCCAGCTGCCGCAGAACCTCTTCTCACACCACACGCCAGCTGCCGCAGAACCACTTCTTATGTCACACGCCAGCTGCCGCAGAACCTCTTCTCACACCACACGCCAGCTGCCACAGAACCTCTTCTTATATCACACGCCAGCTGCCGCAGAACCTCTTCTCACACCACACGCCAGCTGCCACAGAACCTCTTCTTATGTCACACGCCAGCTGCCGCAGAACCACTTCTTACATCACACGCCAGCTGCCGCAGAACCTCTTCTTACATCACACGCCAGCTGCCGCAGAACCTCTTCTTATGTCACACGCCAGCTGCCGCAGAACCTCTTCTTACATCACACGCCAGCTGCCGCAGAACCTCTTCTTATACAACACGCCAACTGCCGCAGAACCTCTTCTTATTTCACACGCCAGCTGCCGCAGAACCTCTTCTTACATCACACGCCAGCTGCCGCAGAACCTCTTCTTACATCACACGCCAGCTGCTGCAGAACCTCAAGCTCTTTCAGAGTGCCCATCGGGTGCTTGGTTATCTCCCTGGCTAAGGCCCCTCTCCTTCCATCGCTCATCTTGTGCTCATCTCCCGGCATCAGAAACCATCCACCTCCCTGCCGTCCTATAGCAGAAATACTGTTACAGGGTGTCAGGGCTGACACACATGTATATACACGTGATTTTGTATCTCCGGGTAGGGGACACGCGCCGCCATTGGCGGCTACAGATGTTGATCACCGGGTCCTGGCTGGATATTCCCTGCCAGCACCCGGTGATCACCAAGTTCCTGCTGCTGAAAATCATCCCCACAGCATGATGCTGCCACCACCATGCTTCACAGTAGGGATGGTATTGGCCAGGTGGTGAGTGGTGCCCGGTTTCCTCCAGACATGACGCTTGGCATTCAGGCCAAAGAGTTCAGTCTTTGTTTCATCAAACCAGAGAGTTTTGTTTCTCATGGTCTGAGAATCCCTCAGGTGCCTTTTGGCAAACTCCAGGCGGGCTGCCATTTACCTTTTACTGAGGAGTGGCTTCCGTCTGGCCGCTCTAACATACAGACCTGATTGGTGGAGCTGCGGAGATGGTTGTTCTTCTGGAAGGTTCTCCTCTCTCCACAGAGAAACGCTGGAGCTCTTTCAGAGTGACCATCGGGTGCTTGGTCACCCCCCTGGCTAAGGCCCTTCTCCCTCCATTGCTCATCTTGGCCGGGCGGTCTGCTCTGGGAAGACTCCTTGTGGGTCCAAACTTCTTCCATTTACGGATGATGGCGGCCATTGAGCTTGTTGGGACCTTCAATGCTGCAGCAATCCTGTCTCGGAGGTCTACGGACGATTCCTTGGACTTCATGGCTTGGTTTGTGCCCTGACTGTTACCTGTGGGACCGTCTATGGACAGGTTTATGCCTTTCCTAATCATATCCAATCAACTGAACGTCCCACAGGTGGACTCCAAACCACTGAACGTCCCACAGGTGGACTCCAATCCACTGAACATCCCACAGGTGGACTCCAATCAACTGAAAGTCCCACAGGTGGACTCCAATCAACTGAAAGTCCCACAGGTGGACTCCAATCCACTGAACGTCCCAGAGATAGACTCCAATCCACTGAACGTCCCACAGGTGGACTCCAAACCACTGAACGTCCCACAGGTGGACTCCAAACCACTGAACGTCCCACAGGTGGACTCCAAACCACTGAACGTCCCACAGGTGGACTCCAAACCACTGAACGTCCCACAGGTGGACTCCAATCCACTGAAAGTCCCACAGGTGGACTCCAATCCACTGAACGTCCCACAGGTGGACTCCAATCCACTGAACGTCCCACAGGTGGACTCCAATCCACTGAACGTCCCACAGGTGGACTCCAATCCACTGAACGTCCTACAGGTGGACTCCAAACCACTGAACGTCCCACAGGTGGACTCCAATCAACTGAAAGTCCCACAGGTGGACTCCAATCAACTGAAAGTCCCACAGGTGGACTCCAATCCACTGAACGTCCCACAGGTGGACTCCAATCAACTAAACGTCCCACAGCTGGACTCCAATCCACTGAACGTCACACAGATGGACCCCAATCCACTGAACGTCCCACAGATGGACTCCAATCCACTGAACGTCTCACAGGTGGGCTCCAATCAACCGAACGTCCCACAGGTGGACTCCAATCAACTGAATGTCCCACAGGTGGACTCCAATCCACTGAACGTCTCACAGGTGGGCTCCAATCAACCGAACGTCCCACAGGTGGACTCCAATCAACTGAATGTCCCACAGGTGGACTCCAATCTACTGAAAGTCATGTGATCACTTATAAAAAAAAGGAAGGTGTTTATACTGTTTTGTTTTTATCTATTCACAAACGTTTTGCCTGCATTTCTATGTTAAACTGAACGGGTTGTTTTACAAGGTGAAGGTTTTTCTGCCGAATGAGGAAGCCTTCTTTGTGCTCACATCTCCCCCTAGCGGCCATGGATCCTTCAAGCAAGCTGCAATACATGATGAATGGGTTGCATGCCGTGCAGATCATTACATGCCGAGTGAACCCACAGAGTGTACATTCAGAGGGCGCTGTGGTTCCTTGTGAGCGGACAGAAGGACATTTACTAACAAACCACTTCTTGACCGCGCTATTGTTGAATGTCAGCTACAGCGCGGTCGTGCAGTTCTGGGAGCGCGTCATTTGCTGTCCTCCCAGAACGCGGCCCCCAGCAGCGCGAACCTGGCGCTCTGTGATTGCTGAGGGCACAGCTGATCACATGACATGGTAAAGGGCCAATCACAGCAGCCTTTTACCACACGATCAGCTGTGTCCAGTCATATCTGATCACCATGATCACAGTTGCCGGTTATCAGCGGTACTTTCCTCACGTTGTCAGAGCGAGGAAAATACGGTCCATAACCGGCAACTGTGAGGGGAGACATCTGCACCGATTATCAGTGCCGTGGTTATCAGTGCTGCAAATCTGTGCCACCAGTCAGTGCAAATCAGTGCTGCCTATTAGTGCCCACCATTGCCACTTCATTCAGTGCCGCCTATCAGTGCCATCAATTACTGGCCACCAGTGGTGCCTATCAGAGCTCACCAGTGCCACCTCATCAGTGCTGCCTATCATTGCCTTTCTGTGCTGCATATTAGTGCCCACCAGCGCCACTTCATTCAGTGCCGCCTATCAGTGCCATCAATTACTAGCCACCAGTGGTGCCTATCAGGGCTCACCAGTGCCACCTGATCAGTGCTGCCTATCATTGCCCTTCAGTGCCGCCTATCAGGACCCACCAGTGCCACCTCATCAGTGCAGCCTATCATTGCCCTTCAGTGCTAGAGATCAGTGCTGCCTTTTATTGCCCACCAGTGCCGCCCTCATCAGTGCAGCCCATCATTGCCCTTCAGTGCCGCCTATCAGGGCCCACCAGTGCTGCCTCATCAGTGCAGCCTATCATTGCCCTTCAGTGCCACTTATTTAGTGCCCACTAGTGCCATCTCATCAGTGGCACCTCATCAGTGCAGCCCATCAGTGCCGCCTCATCAACACACGTCAGTGAAGGAGAAAAATTACTTGTTTGCAAAATTTTATAATAGAAACTAAGAAAACCTTTTTTTTTCAACATTTCCAGTCCTTTATTTTTTGCTAAACAAACGACCCCCCCAGTGGTGATTAAATACCACCAAAAGAAAGCTCCATTTCTGTGAAAAATAAAAATTAGAACAATTGCTATATGGGTACAATGTTGCATGACCGCGCAATTATCATTCAAAATACGACAGCGCTGAGAGCTGAACATTGGCCTGGGCAGGAAGGGGGTAAAAGTGCCCAGCAGACAAGTGGTTAATGATTGATGGCAGTTGGGTCATTTTCTTCGCCTTTGTACGAGTCGAATCGGGACGTTTCAGTTTCCAGGTATACAGGGATGCCGGCGTGGCGGTACGACACGCAGTAGTAAGCAGCAAGTGTGTTCTGTTACCAATAGGGGGCGCACATGTCCCGGGCCAGTCCAGAGACCATTAATCAAGATGGCGGACAACAGTGCTGGTGTGTGCGTGGAACGGCGTGTGGCGAGGACGTTTCTTGTGAACGAAGGCGTAAAAATCGCCGATATCTACAGAAGACTTCCAGCGCAGTACGGCGATGAGGCGCCAATGTCTACAGAAGACTTCCAGCGCAGTACGGCGATGAGACGCCAATGTCTACAGAAGACTTCCAGCGCAGTACGGCGATGAGGCGCCAATGTCTACAGAAGACTTCCAGCGCAGTACGGCAATGAGGCGCCAATGTCTACAGAAGACTTCCAGCGCAGTACGGCGATGAGGCGCCAATGTCTACAGAAGACTTCCAGCGCAGTACGGCGATGAGACGCCAATGTCTACAGAAGACTTCCAGCGCAGTACGGCGATGAGACGCCAATGTCTACAGAAGACTTCCAGCGCAGTACGGCGATGAGACGCCAATGTTTACAGAAGACTTCCAGCACAGTACGGCGATGAAACGCCAATCTCTACAGAAGACGTCCAGCACCGTACGGCGATGAGACGCCAATGTCTACAGAAGACTTCCAGCGCAGTACGGCGATGAGACGCCAATATCTACAGAAGACTTCCAGCGCAGTACGGCGATGAGGCGCCAATGTCTACAGAAGACTTCCAGCGCAGTACGGCGATGAGACGCCAATGTCTACAGAAGACTTCCAGCGCAGTACGGCGATGAGACGCCAATGTCTACAGAAGACTTCCAGCGCAGTACAGCGATGAGACGCCAATGTCTACAGAAGACTTCCAGCGCAGTAAGGCGATGAAATGCCAATCTCTACAGAAGACTTCCAGCGCAGTACGGCGATGAGACGCCAATGTCTACAGAAGACTTCCAGCGCAGTACGGCGATGAGACGCCAATATCTACAGAAGACTTCCAGCGCAGTACGACGATGAGACGCCAATGTCTACAGAAGACTTCCAGCGCAGTACAGCGATGAGACGCCAATGTCTACAGAAGACTTCCAGCGCAGTACGGCGATGAAACGCCAATGTCTACAGAAGACGTCAAGCACCGTACGGCGATGAGACGCCAATGTCTACAGAAGACGTCAAGCACCGTACAGCGATGAGACGCCAATGTCTACAGAAGACTTCCAGCGCAGTACGGCGATGAGACGCCAATATCTACAGAAGACTTCCAGCGCAGTACGGCGATGAGACGCCAATGTCTACAGAAGACGTCCAGCACCGTACGGCGATGAGACGCCAATGTCTACAGAAGACTTCCAGCGCAGTACGGCGATGAGACGCCAATGTCTACAGAAGACGTCAAGCACCGTACGGCGATGAGACGCCAATGTCTACAGAAGACTTCCAGCGCAGTACGGCGATGAGACGCCAATGTCTACAGAAGACTTCCAGCGCAGTACGGCGATGAGACGCCAATATCTACAGAAGACTTCCAGCGCAGTACGGCGATGAGACGCCAATATCTACAGAAGACTTCCAGCGCAGTACGGCAATGAGGCGCCAATGTCTACAGAAGACTTCCAGCGCAGTACGGCGATGAACCGCCAATGTCTACAGAAGACTTCCAGCGCAGTACAGCGATGAGACGCCAATGTCTACAGAAGACTTCCAGCGCAGTACGGCAATGAGGCGCCAATGTCTACAGAAGACTTCCAGCGCAGTACGGCGATGAGGCGCCAATGTCTACAGAAGACTTCCAGCGCAGTACGGCGATGAGGCGCCAATGTCTACAGAAGACTTCCAGCGCAGTACGGCGATGAGACGCCAATGTCTACAGAAGACTTCCAGCGCAGTACGGCGATGAGACGCCAATGTCTACAGAAGACTTCCAGCGCAGTACGGCGATGAGACGCCAATGTTTACAGAAGACTTCCAGCACAGTACGGCGATGAAACGCCAATCTCTACAGAAGACGTCCAGCACCGTACGGCGATGAGACGCCAATGTCTACAGAAGACTTCCAGCGCAGTACGGCGATGAGACGCCAATATCTACAGAAGACTTCCAGCGCAGTACGGCGATGAGGCGCCAATGTCTACAGAAGACTTCCAGCGCAGTACGGCGATGAGACGCCAATGTCTACAGAAGACTTCCAGCGCAGTACGGCGATGAGACGCCAATGTCTACAGAAGACTTCCAGCGCAGTACAGCGATGAGACGCCAATGTCTACAGAAGACTTCCAGCGCAGTAAGGCGATGAAATGCCAATCTCTACAGAAGACTTCCAGCGCAGTACGGCGATGAGACGCCAATGTCTACAGAAGACTTCCAGCGCAGTACGGCGATGAGACGCCAATATCTACAGAAGACTTCCAGCGCAGTACGACGATGAGACGCCAATGTCTACAGAAGACTTCCAGCGCAGTACAGCGATGAGACGCCAATGTCTACAGAAGACTTCCAGCGCAGTACGGCGATGAAACGCCAATGTCTACAGAAGACGTCAAGCACCGTACGGCGATGAGACGCCAATGTCTACAGAAGACGTCAAGCACCGTACAGCGATGAGACGCCAATGTCTACAGAAGACTTCCAGCGCAGTACGGCGATGAGACGCCAATATCTACAGAAGACTTCCAGCGCAGTACGGCGATGAGACGCCAATGTCTACAGAAGACGTCCAGCACCGTACGGCGATGAGACGCCAATGTCTACAGAAGACTTCCAGCGCAGTACGGCGATGAGACGCCAATGTCTACAGAAGACGTCAAGCACCGTACGGCGATGAGACGCCAATGTCTACAGAAGACTTCCAGCGCAGTACGGCGATGAGACGCCAATGTCTACAGAAGACTTCCAGCGCAGTACGGCGATGAGACGCCAATATCTACAGAAGACTTCCAGCGCAGTACGGCGATGAGACGCCAATATCTACAGAAGACTTCCAGCGCAGTACGGCAATGAGGCGCCAATGTCTACAGAAGACTTCCAGCGCAGTACGGCGATGAACCGCCAATGTCTACAGAAGACTTCCAGCGCAGTACAGCGATGAGACGCCAATGTCTACAGAAGACTTCCAGCGCAGTAAGGCGATGAGACGCCAATGTCTACAGAAGACTTCCAGCGCAGTAAGGCGATGAGACGCCAATGTCTACAGAAGACTTCCAGCGCAGTACGGCGATGAGACGCCAATGTCTACAGAAGACTTCCAGCGCAGTACGGCGATGAGACGCCAATGTCTACAGAAGACTTCCAGCGCAGTACGGCGATGAGACGCCAATGTCTACAGAAGACTTCCAGCGCAGTACAGCGATGAGACGCCAATGTCTACAGAAGACTTCCAGCGCAGTAAGGCGATGAGACGCCAATGTCTACAGAAGACTTCCAGCGCAGTAAGGCGATGAGACGCCAATGTCTACAGAAGACTTCCAGCGCAGTACGGCAATGAGGCGCCAATGTCTACAGAAGACTTCCAGCGCAGTACGGCGATGAACCGCCAATGTCTACAGAAGACTTCCAGCGCAGTACGGCGATGAGACGCCAATGTCTACAGAAGACTTCCAGCGCAGTACGGCGATGAGACGCCAATGTCTACAGAAGACTTCCAGCGCAGTACAGCGATGAGACGCCAATGTCTACAGAAGACTTCCAGCGCAGTAAGGCGATGAGACGCCAATGTCTACAGAAGACTTCCAGCGCAGTACGGCGATGAGACGCCAATATCTACAGAAGACTTCCAGCGCAGTACGGCGATGAGACGCCAATGTCTACAGAAGACTTCCAGCGCAGTACGGCGATGAGACGCCAATGTCTACAGAAGACTTCCAGCGCAGTACGGCGATGAGACGCCAATATCTACAGAAGACTTCCAGCGCAGTAAGGCGATGAACCGCCAATGTCTACAGAAGACGTCAAGCACCGTGCGGCGATGAGACGCTCAGCCGCAGTAAGACATTTGAATGGTGTAATAATTTCAAAGATGGCCGTCAGTCCGTCTGTCTCTCCCCGCCGCGGTGGTTCAGTCATTCCTGTGAACATTCAGCGCGTGGAACGCCTGATTCTGGATCATCGATCGTGACATCACACAGGAGACGAATCTTTCTGTGGGAACGGTGAACACAATGATGAGGGAGTGAAGCCGGCTGTCCTAGGAGGGTTCAGGCGTCCCGACAAATCTTTCCAGGCTTTAGTTACACGCTGGAAGTGTATAAATGTAGCAGGGGAGTATGCCGAAAAATAAATGCAGTTTCCACTCCTTGGAATGTATTCTTTTATTATATAAACCCAATCGCCCCGCTGTGACTTCAGCGCCCCTCGTACTTGACTGTTTTTGGTGCTATACTGCGGGTTTTCCTCAGGCGATGGACATCTTGGCAACAATCCCGACAACCCAGACTTGTGATAATCGATTACTGTTTGATTTCTGAGCTCCAGGAGGTTTTTTCTTCGTCCGGTAGGCGGAGCTCTCAAGAAGCTCACTCATCCCTTTCACTGTCTGGCCGGAATCAAGGAGTTAAAGTGTTCCTGAACCCCCAACAATGACATCAGTCTGGAGATGCAGCAAAGCATGCTGGGTATACTCACTGTGGAACCTAAGGGGTTAATCCTCTGCATTGTGTAAAAAGGTTGTTTGATCCTGTCTTCTCTGATCCTCCCCTTCTTCCAGTCTCCCCCTCTTATCTCCTGATAAGACATATCTGTAGAGACACTCTGCACATGCTCAGTTTGATGTGTATTGCTAGAGAGGTTTGTTTTTTTTCTTGGGGGAGTGCATGTGATCAACACGGAGCCAATCAGCACTGTCCAGACAGATATCAGGGGTTCTGCATCCTCCTAGAGGAAAATGAAAACTCCTTCTACAAGCTTTAACCAGTGCTTTGCTGGACACTGATAGAAGTTACAAGACTGCTATATACTGCTGATGAGAAAAGGGATTTATCAGTTTATATTTACTAAAATAATTGCATTTCCATGTTCTGTGTACTGTGGGAAACCAGATACAGCGAACGCGGGGTCCGGGGAGAGCGGATAGAGCGAACGCGGGGTCCGGGGAGAGCGGATAGAGCGAACGCGGGGTCCGGGGAGAGCGGATAGAGCGAACGCGGGGTCCGGGGAGAGCGGATAGAGCGAACGCGGGGTCCGGGGAGAGCGGATAGAGCGAACGCGGGGTCCGGGGAGAGCGGATAGAGCGAACGCGGGGTCCAGGGAGAGCGGATAGAGCGAACGCGGGGTCCGGGGAGAGCGGAAATAGAGAACGCGGGGTCCGGGGAGAGCGGATACAGTGAATGCGGGGTCCGGGGAGAGCGGATGTAGTGAATGCGGGGTCCGGGGAGAGGGGATACAGTGAATGCGGGGTCCGGGGAGAGGGGATACAGTGAATGCGGGGTCCGGGGAGAGCGGATGTAGTGAATGCGGGGCCGGGGAGAGCGGATGTAGTGAATGCGGGGTCCGGGGAGAGCGGATGTAGTGAATGCGGGGTCCGGGGAGAGCGGATATAGGGAATGCCGGGTCCGGGGAGAGCGGATATAGTGAATGCGGGGTCCGGGGAGAGCGGAAATAGTGAATGCGGGGTCCGGGGAGAGCGGATATAGTGAATGCGGGGTCCGGGGAGAGCGGATATAGTGAATGCGGGGTCCGGGGAGAGCGGAAATAGTGAATGCGGGGTCCGGGGAGAGCGGATATAGTGAATGCGGGGTCCGGGGAGAGCGGAAATAGTGAATGCGGGGTCCGGGGAGAGCGGATATAGTGAATGCGGGGTCCGGGGAGAGCGGATATAGTGAATGCGGGGTCCGGGGAGAGCGGATATAGTGAATGCGGGGTCCGGGGAGAGCGGAAATAGTGAATGCGGGGTCCGGGGAGAGCGGATATAGTGAATGCGGGGTCCGAGGAGAGCGGATATAGCGAACGCGGGGCCCGAGGAGAGCGGATATAGCGACAATCATCCGGTTTCTTTTTGCCTGCTAATCTCATATCGAAATCGAATAGGTTAGTAGCCTTACGAAAATTCTTTTATGGACGAATACTCTAGCGATTCAACAAAAATCGTTGGTTCTGGTATCATACGAGAAAAATGCTCGTCCCTTCGGGTGATCTCTCGGGAGCGGTTGTGATTGGTTCTCGCACTAATGATCAGATTATCAGACTAGAAGGACCTTTGTCTTTTGTTTTCAGCCACGTAACTATGATGCAGCAAATATCGCCACACTGACATGACTCGCTGGTGCGTCAGCGGCCTGGCCAATGGCCTTCGTGAGATTCAGAGGATGGCGTGTTCATCTAAGAGTGGCCCTTTACAGCACTTCTTGGCAATGGGACCACACCATAGAAACGCAGATCGGACGCATTTCTGCATGTGCATTTTTGATGCATTCTGGTGCATTTTTCTTCACCTGAACCAGTTCAGTTCTTTGGATGTACTATGTACAGTCATGGCCAAAAATCTTTACCACCCCCCCATTTTTGTCAGATAACGAACCACTTCACCCAGAAAATTGTTGCAATGACAAACGTTTCGGCATTCTCATGTTTATTTCTTTTGACACAAAAACGTAGAGAAACAAAAAGCCAAATCTGACCCATTCCACACCAAACCCCCAATAATAGACCGGACAAAATTATTGGCACCCTCCATGTAATATTTGGTGACACACCCCTTGGGTAAAAGAAGGGAAATCCATGTCTTCCTGTCACCATCAATGAGTTTCCTCCACCTCTCTGCTGGAATTTTGGGTCGCTCTTCTTCCTCCAACTCCTCCGGGTCCCTCAGATTGGAAGGTTCCGTTCCCCAGCTGCTGGTCTGAGATCTCTCCACAGGAGCTCTATGGGATGGAGATCTGGACTCATTGCTGGCCAGTTCAGTCCTCTCCAGCGCTTTGTCTGAAACCATTTCTGGGGGCTTTTTTTTCAGCCTAAAAACGCCCCTGCCAAAAAAAACACTGAGAGAAGCCTCTGTGTGCATGGACACATAGGTGAACATGCTGGGGAGTTTAATGGCTGCTAAAAAAACAGAAATAAAAGAAACGCCTGACGGCAAACACAGCAGCTGTAAAAACGTCCAGTGAGGCCTAAGTGTCATTTCTGTCTGCTGCCTCCTTCCTCTGCTATGAGCATGAGTCACTTCTGACAAGTTTTCCTGACACCAAGAGATAAATGGTGACAGAGGGAGGGAGCTCCAGCAGATGGACAGCCTCAGCTCTGTTTCTGTGTGGAGGGGGTTTGTCTCTTCCCTCCAATCAGCTCTCTCCTCACTGAGTGTAACTTCAGCTTTCCGTCCATTTCAGACGGGGTGGATCCATCAGCGTGATCTGCCTGCTCCGCGGGGGACCTCTCCACTGATCCCCGCAGAGCAGGTGGACCTCTCCACTGATCCCCGCTGAGCAGGGGGACCTCTCCACTGATCCCCGCTGAGCAGGGGGACCTCTCCACTGATCCCCGCTGAGCAGGGGGACCTCTCCACTGATCCCCGCTGAGCAGGGGGACCTCTCCACTGATCCCCGCTGAGCAGGGGGACCTCTCCACTGATCCCCGCTGAGCAGGGGGAGCTCTCCACTGATCCCCGCTGAGCAGGTGGACCTCTCCACTGATCCCCGCTGAGCAGGTGGACCTCTCCACTGATCCCCGCTGAGCAGGTGGACCTCTCCACTGATCCCCGCTGAGCAGGGGGATGACAGCTCTCTGCTGCTGCAGAGCGAACACAAACATTACCCGCTGATTTCAAAGGGACGGTCGCAATGGAAACGAACTGCCTGTCTGTTTCCTCCCGACTGTCATCCAATCCGATCCGCTGGATGGATGGGGAACAGATCCCCATCTGTCTGTTTTTGGTGTACAGGATTGGATCAGATGCTGGCCCACCGATCCATAGAAGTCTATGGATGGACAGATCGGGTCCGCCTGAAAAACGGCAAACTCCCCCCCCCTTTTTTTTTTTCTTTCTGAACTCACAGACAAGCTGTATAAATTCTGGCTGACTGTAGAGAAGAGAGGGCTGCAGATAACCAAGTACAACTTATGTAGGAGGATTGGTTTCATCTGTGTATCACCTGAGGCCAGTCACCTCACGGGTATATGGAAGGCTTTACACTTTAATATAAACCAGGTTAATATATATATATATTTTTTTTTTCATTCTGAATTTTATACGCGACAAATCAACCAGTCGGCATTAATAAGACATGAGAAGAGGTTTATTAAAAGCGGTGATTTCTGAAGTTCCTTGATTATGGCTTTCAATGGATATATGACGTTAATGACAATCCTTGTCGTTATTTAAAAAGCAGAGACTCACTCACAGCCACGAACAGTGAAGATCTTCTCCAGCCACAGACCTCTCGCGATTCAGGTTGGTGAAACAGGTGCAAGTTATCCACTGATAACGATTCCATGATAGAAGTGGAGGGGCTATAGGGGCTATAGAGTCCATCACTCTACACCGCCAAGAGCTGGTGCGGGGGCGGGGTACAAAGACTGGTATGTACTGGTGCGGGGGCGGGGTACAAAGACTGGTATGTACTGGTGCGGGGGCGGGGTACAAAGACTGGTATGTACTGGTGCGGGGGCGGGGTACAAAGACTGGTATGTACTGGTGCGGGGGGCGGGGTACAAAGACTGGTATGTACTGGTGCGGGGGCGGGGTACAAAGACTGGTATGTACTGGTGCGGGGGCGGGGTACAAAGACTGGTATGTACTGGTGCGGGGTACAAAGAGACTGGTATGTACTGTGTGCAGGGGCGGGGTACAAAGACTGGTATGTACTGGTGCGGGGGCGGGGTACAAAGACTGGTATGTACTGGTACAGGGGCGGGGTACAAAGACTGGTATGTACTGGTGCGGGGGCGGGGTACAAAGAGACTGGTATGTACTGGTGCGGGGGCGGGGTACAAAGAGACTCGTATGTACTGTGTGCAGGGGCGGGGTACAAAGACTGGTATGTGCCGGTGCAGGGGCGGGGCACAAAGATACTGGTATGTACCGGTGCAGGGGCGGGGCACAGAGACTGGTATGTACCGGTGCAGGGGAGGGGCACAGAGACTGGTATGTACCGGTGCAGGGGAGGGGCACAGAGACTGGTATGTACCGGTGCAGGGGAGGGGCACAGAGACTGGTATGTACCGGTGCAGGGGAGGGGCACAGAGACTGGTATGTACCGGTGCAGGGGAGGGGCACAGAGACTGGTATGTACCGGTGCAGGGGAGAGGCACAGAGACTGGTATGTACCGGTGCAGGGGAGGGGCACAGAGACTGGTATGTACCGGTGCAGGGGAGGGGCACAGAGACTGGTATGTACCGGTGCAGGGGAGGGGCACAGAGACTGGTATGTACCGGTGCAGGGGAGGGGCACAGAGACTGGTATGTACCGGTGCAGGGGCGGGGCACAAAGACTGGTATGTACCGGTGCAGGGGCGGGGCACAAAGACTGGTATGTACTGGTGCAGGGGTGGGGCACAAAGACTGGTATGTACTGGTGCAGGGGCGGGGCACAAAGGCTGGTATGTACTGGTGCAGGGGTGGGGCACAAAGGTTGGTATGTACTGGTGCAGGGGCGGGGCACAAAGGCTGGTATGTACTAAGTGTTGGGACTCCACACATCTACATGCCGGGACTTTCCCAATACATGAAAGGGTTGGCAATGAAAGCCGGACACTTCATACATCCGGCCCATTATGAGGGTTTGGTGAACTGCACCATGGAAGCAATACTCAAGGGACGACTTGCACTTAAAAGAAGCAACTTGACCTCAAACATACATCTGTGTTGGGTGAAGTGGGGGAGGGGTTGAATACTTTATGGAATTCGGGAACCCAGGTAGGAGAACCTGCCCAGCTCCTTTCTGAGAACGTCACGGAGGATCTAGTGACACCAGATGCGGCAGGACCGTGTTGGCCGGCTATTCCAGCGCAGTCCCACCACAAGACGAAGCAAAATATCTCATCTGCCACCTGCCGTTGCGGTGAAAAAAGCATGGCAAGCTGACCTTTATTCCAGCAGTGTGAGGCAATCCACTACCTTGCACCATGGCCAATAGAAAGTAATGAAATGTCACTGCATGACATTCCAATAAAGTTTGTAAAAAAAAAACTAAGAAAAAAAAAAAAAAAAACAGAAACCAATGCACACCAGTGGCTGTGTGGCGATGCAGTGGCTGTCTGGCGATGCAGTGGCTGGTGTAAGCAGACCCAGAGAGCGGAATGGATTCTAATGGGGGAGACGCCACCAGAGGGGACACAAAGCACAAAACATGTCTCACGATTCCTATAATCAATACTTTAACCCCTTCGCTGCCAGGTCTGTACATCGTACGGACCTGACAGGGGGTGGGGGGTCACAGCCCAGCCACCGGGACGGTCTAAAGCAGGCATGCAGACTCCTGTCAGGTGGAAGCAGTCGGGTGACTGCGCTGCTGCCTGATTGCTTCCACAGTCTCCGGTAATGCGCGCCCCTCCCCCTCCGCCTTTCCTGCATGTGCGCGTTCCTGCCATGCATTCTGGGCTCTGCTTGCCCATCTCTGTGCCAAAGGCTGACATGGCGGGTGCTGGCAGGTGGAGGGGAGAGAGGAGGGTGGACACATAGCCACTCTCCTCCCCTTCTTGCTGTGACCCGCCAAGGGCATGTATGATGTCACTTCCGGGTCCCCGCTGTCACTTCCGGGTCCCCGCTGTCACCTCCCCCGGCTAGAATAGACAGGAAAGGAATGTACTGCAATGCATCCAGTGGAGCTCAGAGGAGACATTAGTGGTCTTTTGGACATTAATGAGAACCTGTCACCTGAAAATCATCACATGGGGGACTTTGCGTCTCCTATGTGATTTTGAAAAAAAAGTTAAGCAAAAACTTTTTTTTGTGCAAAAAAATAAAGTTTCACCCAAGCACATAACACCCCCTCCAATCCCATCCCTCCCCCTCAAAAAAAGTTTTTGAGGCCCCTCACCTCTACATACACACGTACCAACATAAACACACGCATCGGGGGCGCCTACGCGTGAAACCATTGATTGCGATAGACACGTTAGATATCGCCGCGCACGCCTGAGCGATCATTCTAGCAGCAGACCTCCTCCGCAGCACTGAACTGATGACCTGTAGGGGCTCTTGAAGCGTCGCCTATAGAAAATACAGCGTACTGAAGTTTGTCGCCATTTCGCAGGCGCACACAAATGTGCGGTTTGACACGTCGGGGATCTATTTACTCGTCTTTTTATACTTTACCAAAAATGTGGGGAATGTATTGCATTTGCTCGCCCTAAAGTGTGGTTTTTTTAGATTTTGCGTTTCCCAGACCTTGGCGGTCGTATCGCGCGACATAAGAAAAATGGGAACTGCTGCTATTTTATTCTCTAGGGTGTCTGCTTTCAGGAAATGTATAATGTTTGGGGGGGGGGGGGGGGGCGTGTCATCTTCAAATGATCTTTTAAACATGTGTGTAAAACCAGCAAGGGTTACAAGAGAAATGCGGAGAACCGTCAGACTGACAAGTAAGGCGGCCTTCAGCATGCGGTGCCCATGCCTGCGGTGCCCATGTCTGCGGTCCAGGTGCAGGGGACGGAAGATCTCCTAATTAGGGGCTTACCAGAGATCCGACCCCCACACACCACCTACAGCAGGAAAATCCATTTTAAAGGGAGACGGCACTTTAAGAAACCGGCCATGACTGGGCTTATGCAAGAAATCTGAATATTCGTCTTTTTGTTTTATCACCGTTCCGCCTTACTGAACGATCTATACTCGCCCCATTATCTATCACAGGGCTTGAAATTTTCACTCGCCCGCTCACCAATGGCGAGTGGAAATTATGGTGGGGGTGAGTGTGTCCCCCAGGCTCGGAGCTCAGGCTGGATCTGTCACTGGCACTGGGAGCCGTCAGACTGCTCAATAGCTGAGCGCAGTGAAAGCAAAGCAAGGGGAGTGTGCTGTGCTCTCTGCCTCCCCCTAGAGTGCAGTACCCGGCTCTGTGAGTGAACAACGAAGTACTGCAACTTTCTATAGGGTGTTTGTGTGTGCGTGTACCTAATTTCAGCTCATTCTGGTCACATGACCCTCTGTCAGCCAGTGGTGGCGTAAGGGGAGAGGAGAGAGCACTTAACAGCATGCATGTGTGTGTTTGTGTGTGTGTGTATGTACGTACATGTGTCTGTGTATGTATGTACATGTGTGTGTATCTGTACATGTGTCTGCGTGTATGTACAAGTGTGTGTATCTGTACATGTGTCTGCGTGTATGTACAAGTGTGTGTATCTGTACATGTGTCTGCGTGTATGTACAAGTGTGTGTATCTGTACATGTGTCTGCGTGTATGTACAAGTGTGTCTGCATGTATGTACATGTGTGTATCTCTACATGTGTCTGCCTGTATGTATCTGTACATGTGTCTGCATGTATGTACATGTGTGTATCTGTACACGTGTCTGCGTGTATCTACATGTGTGTATCTGTACATGTGTCTGCGTGTATGTACGTACATTTGTCTGTATGTATGTACATGTGTCTGTGTGTATGTTTGTACGCGCCTGTGTGTGTATACAGGTGTCTGTATGTGTGTGTGTGTATACATGTGTCTCTGTGTGTGTGTGTACATGTTTCTGTGTGTGTGTATACATGTTTGTGTGTGTGTACATGTTTCTGTGTGTGTACATGTCTGTGTGTGTATACATGTGTCTCTGTGTGTATACATGTGTCTCTGTGTGTGTGTACATGTTTCTGTGTGTGTACATACATCTCTGTGTGCGTGTACATGTCTGTGTGTGTACAGGTGTCTCTGTTTGTGTGTGTGTGTGTGTACATGTCTCTGTGTGTGTACATACATGTCTGTGTGTGTGTACATGTCTGTGTGTGTACAGGTGTCTCTGTGTGTGTGTGTTGGTGGCGAGTAACTCTTAGACCTGGCTAGTAGATCACGACTTGAATTTTAGGCCCTACTCTACTATCATTTGATTGGCCTCTGACTCTAAAGCTCAGTCCGGGGTCGAAGGTCGCTCTGTACAAAGCAGTAATAAATGACATCAATCTATAATAATTTACATTCCTCAACTATGAGGCTTCAGGAGGTAATAAACCCAAACATTAGAGAACAGCTTACCCATTCTTAGATGTGATGGCTGCGTTAGTTTTCTTTTGAGGCTTTTATTTTCACCTGATGATCCGGCCAGTAAGCTGTCCTGCAGATGTAGCAGTTAGAGGGTTGAGACAAACCATGTACGACTGACAGGGGTGCTTACAATGATCCGTTTTTATTTATGCATTTAAAACCTTTATCCCAAAAAAGAAACAAAGAAACTGTAACAGATTATAAAATGTCAGCTGGATTTGGCTTCAGTCAGTTAGTGGATTTAAATCCGCTAATCCATCTAACGCCCCCCCCCCCCCCCCACCACCCAAACTGGCAATGCTGCTGTCCAAAGGTGACCCCTGTGCTCCTTCCTCCAGAGTGGGGGCGCTCTAATACACGAGGTGTGTTACTGGCCAGATCAGCAAGTGAAAACAGAGGGGAAAAAAGCCTAAAAAAAAGAAAACGAATGAAGCCGCCACATCTGATGACTGGGAAGCTGCAGCATTGGACAGTTTTGGGTTTACCTGACACCAGAAAAGGGAGATCAGGTGGCAGATAAAGCAGAACGGCACACTTGAGGCGACCTCTGACCCCTTGTTCTTGAAGGGGATTGGCCAAATTGAATTCTAAATCTCCATCTCTACATCTAGATCGGGAAGGGGGGGGTCTCCAAACTTCCTAAATAAAGGGCCAGTTCATTGTCCTTCAGACTTAGGGGGGGCTAGACTAATGCCAGTGGGAGTAGAAAATGTATCGCCCATCAGTGGGAATGAAAGAAAAAAAAAAAAAAAAAAGTAAAATAGTGCCCCATCATTGGTGTCAAGGGCAGGAACAATGCCCCATTGTTGGTGTCACTGGAAGTAATTATGCCCCATTGTTGGTGTCACTGGAAGTAATTATGCCCCATTGTTGGTGTAAGTGGAAGGGAACTTACCCAACCATTAAATAATGGGAGTGGGAGAAATTATGTCCAACTGCTGGCTGTCAGTGGGAATAAAAAAAAAGGTAAAATAGTGCCCCATTATTGGTGTCACTGGAGGTAATTATGCCCCATTGTTGGTGTACGTGGATGAAAAAGTACCCCACCATTAAATAATGGGAGAGGGTGGAATTATGTCCAACTGTTGGCCGTCAGAGGGAATGAAAAAATAAAAAGGTAAAATAGTGCCCCATCATTAGTGTCAAGGGCAGGAACAATGCCCCATTGTTGGTGTCACTGGAAGTAATCATGCCCCATTGTTGGTGTCACTGGAAGCCATTATGCCCCATTGTTGGTGTCACTGGAAGTAATCATGCTCCATTGTTGGTGTCACTGGAAGTAATCATGCCCCATTGTTGGTGTCACTGGAAGCCATTATGCCCCATTGTTGGTGTAAGTGGAAGGAAATGTACCCCACCATAAAATAATGGGAGTGGGTGGAATTCTGCCCAACTGTTGGTGTCAGTCGCAGCCCCAGCACCTCGTATCAGTGGATGGAATAGTGCCCCAAGGCCCGGATGAAGGCAAGCAGCGGGTCACATTATGGAGACCACAGCTCTAGATGGTGTCTCAAGCATTAAATTTTTGTTATACCTTGTTCCCCATAGCAAGAAACCCTCGATTACCCCGTGACATCATTACCGGGAGCTCACTTCCCATGGACTTACACACGCCCCCAGAGCTACATCTCCCGAAATCCCTTTTCACTACTCACAGTGTGTGGAAAGGAAATTGGGAGTCTAAGCAGCAATATTGTTTTGCTTGAGAAAAAAAAAAATCAATATACACAAATGGAAAGAGGTATAGAGGGGCGGAGTTCTGTAGTCCAACAGGCAGGGCTGACCACACTGGTTGGGATTTCAATACCGCCCTCCGTGTTGTCAGCTCAGACATGTTAGGAGCTCCGTGAACGAATGTATTTTTCTGGACTTGTAGTATTTATAAAGGGATAAATCGCTGAGAAATGTGCATTTATCGGAGATGTGCTGAATATTTTTTTATTTTACCCAGACATGCACGTTCTAGGTAAAAATTCGGTCTCAAAGTAAGGGGGAGGGGCAAAAATACATTTTCCTAACACTTTCCGACTTGATGGAAGTTTCTTGCCCAGGATCAGCCACTGATCTACATTGGAAGCTGCGAGTGGGCGGAGAAGGTCGATGGACGACACGCACTCACGAGAGAAGGCGTTACTGTAAGACAGACGGTGAACCAATCAGAGAATGGGAAGGCTCCTGACATGGAGAGCGAATACTAGGCATGCTCTGTGACACCATCCGACAGCCGGATTCCGAGTCCCATAAACAACATCCAGGGATTAGAGAGGGATAAAGACAAACGCAGGCTCACAGCATGGAATAAAAGGTCTCGTCAGCAAGTTAGAATGAGGAGGTTCTGAACAACGTCAGTTGGACCCGTGGCGGAGGTACAGACGACAGATGGCGCTCTCGTGGTCCAGATCCCGCTCATTTCCTTGTGCGTGAGGACGTCGGCCCAGCGGGGCCGGTACTCAGGAGGAACGGCTGTCGGCAGTGTAGAAACGGTACATGAAGCCCAGGATCAGGACAGCCACTGCTGGGATCAGCCAATTCGACCAAGAACTGCGGAGGGAGAACAAAGAAAATTACCTGGGAGCCACAACTAGGGAGCGACTACTAATGGCCCGGTGGGCATTCAGGGGAGCGACTACTAACGGCCCGGAGGGCATTCAGGGGAGCGACTACTTACGGCCTGGAGGGCATTCAGGGGAGCGACTACTTACGGCCCGGAGGGCATTCAGGGGACAGACTACTTACGGCCCGGAGGGCATTAAGGGGACAGACTACTTACGGCCCAGAGGGCATTAAGGGGACAGACTACTTACGGCCCGGAGGGCATTAAGGGGACAGACTACTTACGGCCCGGAGGGCATTAAGGGGACAGACTACTTATGGCCCGGAGGGCATTAAGGGGACAGACTACTTACGGCCTGGAGGGCATTAAGGGGACAGACTACTTACGGCCCGGAGGGCATTAAGGGGACAGACTACTTACGGCCCGGAGGGCATTAAGGGGACAGACTACTTATGGCCCGGAGGGCATTAAGGGGACAGACTACTTATGGCCCGGAGGGCATTAAGGGGACAGACTACTTATGGCCTGGAGGGCATTAAGGGGAACGACTACTTATGGCCTGGAGGGCATTAAGGGGACAGACTACTTATGGCCTGGAGGGCATTAAGGGGACAGACTACTTATGGCCTGGAGGGCATTAAGGGGACAGACTACTTATGGCCTGGAGGGCATTAAGGGGACAGACTACTTATGGCCTGGAGGGCATTAAGGGGACAGACTACTTATGGCCTGGAGGGCATTAAGGGGACAGACTACTTATGGCCTGGAGGGCATTAAGGGGACAGACTACTTATGGCCTGGAGGGCATTAAGGGGACAGACTACTTATGGCCTGGAGGGCATTAAGGGGACAGACTACTTATGGCCTGGAGGGCATTAAGGGGACAGACTACTTATGGCCTGGAGGGCATTAAGGGGACAGACTACTAACGGTCTGGAGGGCATTAAGGGGACAGACTACTTATGGCCTGGAGGGCATTAAGGGGACAGACTACTTATGGCCTGGAGGGCATTAAGGGGACAGACTACTTATGGCCTGGAGGGCATTAGGGAGCGACTACTAACGGCCTGGAGGGCATTAAGGGGAGCGACTACTAACGGCCTGGAGGGCATTAAGGGGAGCGACTACTAACGGCCTGGAGGGCATTAAAAGGAGCGACTACTAACAGCCTGGAGGGCATTAAGGGGAGCGACTACTAACGGCCTGGAGGGCATTAAGGGGAGCGACTAGGGAGCGACTACTAACGGCCTGGAGGGCATTAAGGGGAACGACTACTAACGGCCTGGAGGGCATTAAGGGGAACGACTACTAACGGCCTGGAGGGCATTAAGGGGAGCGACTACTAACGGCCTGGAGGGCATTAAGGGGAGCGACTACTAACGGCCTGGAGGGCATTAAGGGGAGCGACTACTAACGGCCTGGAGGGCATTAAAAGGAGCGACTACTAACGGCCTGGAGGGCATTAAGGGGAGCGACTACTTATGGCCTGGAGGGCATTCAGGGGAGCGACTACTTATGGCCTGGAGGGCATTCAGGGGAGCGACTACTTATGGCCTGGAGGGCATTCAGGGGAGCGACTACTTATGGCCTGGAGGGCATTCAGGGGAACGACTACTTATGGCCTGGAGGGCATTCAGGGGAACGACTACTTATGGCCTGGAGGGCATTCAGGGGAACGACTACTTATGGCCTGGAGGGCATTCAGGGGAACGACTACTTATGGCCTGGAGGGCATTCAGGGGAGCGACTACTTATGGCCTGGAGGGCATTCAGGGGACAGACTACTTATGGCCTGGAGGGCATTCAGGGGACAGACTACTTATGGCCTGGAGGGCATTCAGGGGACAGACTACTTATGGCCTGGAGGGCATTCAGGGGACAGACTACTTATGGCCTGGAGGGCATTAAGGGCTCATTAACACTTCAACTTTAACACAATGTAAACCGCCAACCGCTTCAACGTGTTATTTTATGTGTTTTTGATGCTTTAATGAAGCTTGGAAAATGAAGTGTGTGGATATTTTATTTGTTTTAAAAGGGCCCAGTAGAACCCCAGCTCAGCAGTAACCCCCACTAAGTAAAAACCCTCTGCTTTGTTAATCCCTAGCTCAGTAGCAAACCCAGCTCTGCTGATCCCCAACTCAGTAGTAATCCTCTGGCTCTGCTGATCCCCGGCTCAGTAGTAACCCTCTGAGCTCTGCTGATCCCCCGCTCAGTAGTAATCCCCGGCTCTGCTGATCCCCCGCTCAGTAGTAATCCCCGGCTCTGCTGATCCCCCGCTCAGTAGTAACCCCCGGCTCTGCTGATCCCCCGCTCAGTAGTAACCCCCAGCTCTGCCGATCCCCCGCTCAGTAGTAAACCCAGGTCTGCCGATCCCCCGCTCAGTAGTAACCCCCAGTTCTGCTGTCCCCCACTCAGTAGTAACCCCCAGTTCTGCTGTCCCCCACTCAGTAGTAACCCCCAGTTCTGCTGTCCCCCACTCAGTAGTAATCCCCAGTTCTGCTGTCCCCCACTCAGTAGTAACCCCCAGTTCTGCTGTCCCCCACTCAGTAAGAACCCCTGCTGCGCTGATCCCCTGTTCAGTAGTAATGAAGCTTTGCAAATCCGCTGTGTGTGTTGATTTTCTATTTGTTTTAAATGGGCCCAGTAGAACCCCAGCTCAGTAATAATTCCCAGCTCTGCTGATTCCCTGCTCAGTAGCAACCCCCAGCTCTGCCGATTCCTGGCTCAGTAGCTCCACTGATTCCCCACTCAGTAGTAACTCCCAGCTCTGCTAATCCGTTCGCTGATCCTTCTTTCCCCCCAGTCCCCACACACCTCCCGCTATATTGCTCCCACACTGCGCACCACATGTGACATTGCTAGTTTCTTTTGCTCTGGTTCCCCAGCTCTGCTGATCCTCTGCAGCCGAGTCCTCTCTCTCCGGTCCCCACTCACCTTCCGCTGTAACTTTCCTATGTTGCACACCACGTGTGCCGCCTGCTAGTTACTCAGCTTTGGTCTGGACCAGCTACTTGTGCTGCTTCTCCCTCCCCCTCTCTGAGCTCTGCTGTACAGACACTATACATTTAAATGAGATGTCCAGCCAAATCTAAAATGTACACCTTCTCCCACCCCCATTCTAAGCTCTATACTAACCATACTGTAGAGGTAGGATGCGTATACTTACCCATTCTGAGGGCACTCCGGGCCCATGATCTCCCCAGCGCCAGGCTTCAGTGAAGAGAAGAAATCGCCGACAGCTGCAATGCCTATGCAGAGACCTCACCCCATAGACTTACTATGGGTCATCCATGGTCAGCGGTCCCTCTTGTACACTGAAGTTGGCAATGGTGGCCGGTGAGGTTAGCGGACCGCCCTTAGAATAGGCAACTATACACAGCTTTCCTTCCCCTTTACTGATCCTTTTATATATCTGCCTCCAGCTCAGCGTTTAACATTTTATCACCAAATCAGTGTGAATGAGAGAATGGCAGCTAAATATGGCTGAATCCAAATCCATCATTTCCCAACAATCCAATAGGAATTGATTCAGATCTCCCGATCAATTAGTCATAATAAACCCCCCACCATTACCTGGAAGAACTGGAAGACGTTGTGATCAAAACATCCTAAAAAAAGGGGAAGAAAACAAAACAAAAAAAGTTATAACTAATGATGCAAATATATCTGTGACATGTCAAAAATCTGAAGAAATCGAATTTAATGGTGAAAAACAGGAAAAGTATGCTAAACCCTTTATATTCCCCTAAACTTACCGGACCCCGCATTCGCTATATCCGCTCTCCCCGGACCCCGCATTCACTATATCCGCTCTCCCCGGACCCCGCATTCGCTGTATCCGCTCTCCCCGGACCCCGCATTCACTATATCCGCTCTCCCCGGACCCCGCATTCGCCATATCCGCTCTCCCCGGACCCCGCATTCGCTATATCCGCTCTCCCCGCACCCCGCATTCGCTATATCCGCTCTCCCCGGACCCCGCATTCGCTATATCCGCTCTCCCCGGACCCCGCATTCGCTATATCCGCTCTCCCCGGACCCCGCATTCGCCGTATCCGCTCTCCCCGGACCCCGCATTCGCTGTATCCGCTCTCCCCGGACCCCGCATTCGCTATATCCGCTCTCCCCGGACCCCGCATTCGCTATATCCGCTCTCCCCGGACCCCGCATTCGCTATATCCGCTCTCCCCGGACCCCGCATTCCCTATATCCGCTCTCCCGGACCCCGCATTCACTATATCCGCTCTCCCAGGACCCCGCATTCACCGTATCCGCTCTCCCCGGACCCCGCATTCGCTGTATCCGCTCTCCCCGGACCCCGCATTCACTATATCCGCTCTCCCCGGACCCCGCATTCACTATATCCGCTCTCCCAGGACCCCGCATTCACTGTATCCGCTCTCCCCGGACCCCGCATTCACTATATCCGCTCTCCCCAGACCCCGCATTCACTATATCCGCTCTCCCCAGACCCCGCATTCACTATATCCGCTCTCCCCGGACCCCGCATTCACTATATCCGCTCTCCCCGGACCCCGCATTCACCGTATCCGCTCTCCCCGGACCCCGCATCCGCTCTCCCCGGACCCCACATCCGTTCTCCCCGGACCCCGCATTCACTGTATCCGCTCTCCCCAGACCCCGCATTCACTGTATCCGCTCTCCTCAGACCCCGCATTCACTGTATCCGCTCTCCCCGGACCCCGCATTCACTGTATCCGCTCTCCCCGGACCCCGCATTCACTGTATCCGCTCTCCCCGGACCCCGCATTCACTGTATCCGCTCTCTCCGGACCCCGCATTCACTATATCCGCTCTCCCCGGACCCCGCATTCACTATATCCGCTCTCCCCGGACCCCGCATTCACTATATCCGCTCTCCCCGGACCCCGCATTCACTATATCCGCTCTCCCCGGACCCCGCATTCACTGTATCCGCTCTCCCCGGACCCCACATTCACTGTATCCGCTCTCCCCGGACCCCGCATTCACTATTTCCGCTCTCCCCGGACCCCGCATTCACTATTTCCGCTCTCCCCGGACCCCGCATTCACTACATCCGCTCTCCCCGGACCCCGCATTCACTATATCCGCTCTCCCACAGTACACTGAACATGGAAATGCAATTATTTTAGTACATATAAACTACTAAATCCCTTTTCTCATCAGCAGTATAGAGCAGTCATGTGATTTCTAACAGTGTCCATCCGAGCACTGGTTAAACCTTGTAGGAGTTTTCATTCTGCTGTAGGAGGATGCAGGACCCCGACCTCTGTCTGGATAGTGCTGATTGGCCCTGTGGCGATCACATGCACTCTCCCAAGAAAAAAAAAACAGAACAAAAAAAAACCTCTCTAGCAATACACACCAAACTGAGCAAGTGCAGAGTGACTCCACACGATATGTCTTATCAGGAGATAAGAGGGGGGCACTGGAAGAAGGGGAGGATCAGAGAAGACAGGATCAAACAGCGTTTTAGCACAATGCAGAGGATTAACCCCTTAGGTTCCACAGCGAGTATAACCAGCATGCTTTACTAAGCTCCAAAGAGCAGGGCCCTCCCCCCCTCGTGTATTGTATTGTCTCATGTACTGTCCCCACTATAATGTACAGCGCTGAGCAACCTTTTTGGCGCTATATAAATACTGTATAATAATAATAATAATATTACTGCATCTACAGACGGATCGTACTGTTGGGGGTTCAGTAACCTGCAGTTTTTTCAAAGTAGCTGAATTCCTGGGATTCCCCTCCTGCTGCTCGCACAAGGAATCTAGTAGCTGCTCCGATTGCGTACAAGAGCTGACCGCCGGCTCTAAAGACCGGTACTGGGGTGCAGCTGCAAGCATCATTCCGGTACAACCACTAAAAGTTCACCACCCACTCCTGGACCAGCGACGCACCCACGTGTCACTGAACGATCTCGATTCATCCTCAGAACTGCTCTGGAGAATGGATCGGTTGTGTTCTCATGGAGATCGATCGCACCAACAAAACATTCAGCGACATTTCATAGGACAGACCGCGACGTGTCACATGGTGCTCTGCGTGTGAAGAGTCTGCACTTACCTTTTTACTGTGGTTGTTGCAATCATCCTGTTTAAAGAAAAAAAACAAAAAATAAACATTTATTGTAAATAATAGAGATGAGCGAATTTTTCAAAAATTCGATTCGGCTGATTCGGCGAATTCCAGGAAGAAATTCGATTCGATGCGAATTAATTCGCTACGAAGTTAACTTATAAAAAGGGTTTCTAGGCTTCAGAGAGCCTTTAAATTAGTGCAGAACACTGTACCTTTAATTTAAATGCCCTTGGAGATGAGGAAGGAGAAGGTGAAGGAGAAGGATGAGAAGGATGAGAAGGAGAAGGATGAGAAGAAGGAGAAGGAGAAGGATGAGAAGAAGGAGAAGGAGAAGGATGAGAAGAAGGAGAAGGAGAAGAATGAGAAGAAGGTGAAGGAGAAGGATGAGAAGAAGGAGAAGGATGAGAAGAAGGAGAAGGAGAAGGATGAGAAGAAGGAGAAGGATGAGAAGAAGGAGAAGGAGAAGGATGAGAAGAAGGAGAAGGAGAAGGATGAGAAGAAGGAGAAGGATGAGAAGAAGGAGAAGGAGAAGGAGAAGGATGAGAAGAAGGTGAAGGAGAAGGAGGAGAAGAAGGTGAAGGAGAAGGAGAAGGATGAGAAGAAGGAGAAGGATGAGAAGAAGGAGAAGGAGAAGGATGAGAAGAAGGAGAAGGATGAGAAGAAGGAGAAGGATGAGAAGAAGGAGAAGGAGAAGGATGAGGAGAAGGATGAGAAGAAGGTGAAGGATGCAAAGGAGGAGAAGGAGAAGGAGGAGAAGAAGGAGAAGGATGAGAAGAAGGAGAAGGATGAGAAGAAGGAAAAGGAGAAGGAGAAGGAGAAGGAGGAGAAGGAGAAGGATGAGAAGAAGGAGAAGGAGAAGGATGAGAAGAAGGAGAAGGAGAAGGATGAGAAGAAGGAGAAGGATGAGAAGAAGGAGAAGGATGAGAAGAAGGAGAAGGATGAGAAGAAGGAGAAGGATGAGAAGAAGGAGAAGGATGAGAAGAAGAGAAGGATGAGAAGAAGGAAAAGGAGAAGGAGAAGGAGGAGAAGGAGAAGGAGAAGGATGAGAAGAAGGAGAAGGATGAGAAAGAAGGAGAAGGATGAGAAGAAGGAGAAGGATGAGAAGAAGGATGAGAAGAAGGATGAGAAGAAGGATGAGAAGAAGGATGAGAAGAAGGATGAGAAGAAGGATGAGAAGAAGGATGAGAAGAAGGATGAGAAGAAGGATGAGAAGAAGGATGAGAAGAAGGATGAGAAGAAGGATGAGAAGAAGGATGAGAAGAAGGATGAGAAGAAGGATGAGAAGAAGGATGAGAAGAAGGATGAGAAGAAGGACAGTTCTGTGACAGTTTCTGTCTATTTCTGACAGTTCTGTGACATTCACTCCATACAGCGGTTGAAACATTGTATCTATTTGTTTCCATAAATGACATTCTGCAGATACACTTTTTGCCGGCTTGGAATTAATCTTATTTTCATCCTACTTCTTCTTCATCCTCATCCTCTTCTTTTTCTTCTGAGGATGAGGATGAAGAAGAAGAAGAAGAAGTAGGATGAAAATAAGATTAATTCCAAGCCGGCAAAAAGTGTATGTGCAGAGTTCCTCTATTTCTGACAGTTCTCTCACAGCTTCTTCACATGTACAGCGGTTGAAACATCTGTATCCTAAATGGAAACTAATAGATACAATGTTTCAACCGCTGTACATGTGAAGAAGCTGTCAGAGAACTGTCAGAAATAGCGGAGCTCACTGCAGGGACACTTTTGCCGGCTGATCGGGAAAAATCCGATTCGCGCACCCGAAGTAGGCAAATATTCGGATTCGACGCGAATCGAATTTTTCCTGAAATTCGTATCGAATTCCGGTTCGCCTGGTTCGATTCGCTCATCTCTAGTAAATAAGTAAAAGTGAAAAACTCTTCACAGCAATGCGCACCTTTTCTGTGACCTCCGGGGCCTGGTGGATGGGCTATGGCCTGGAGGATGGGCTAGGGCCTGGAGGATGGGCTAGGGCCCGGCGGATGGGCTGGGGCCCGGCGGATGGGCTGGGGCCCGGCGGATGGGCTGGGGCCCGGCGGATGGGCTAGGGCCTGGCGGATGGGCTAGGGCCTGGTGTCCATGCCATCATTCTGAGCTCATTGAGAATTCACAGACAGGTGCGGCTGACCAGCGTCACGCGGGTTCAGCATTTCTACTGACTTGTATGAGAATTCAAAACACGCTAAAAGCAAATCAGAAGCCCATCAACACCGGCTCTTGGACTCGGTTCACACTAATGCAGTGCGATTCTGATCCAATTTTCAATGCAATTCCGGAGTCCAGCAGCAATGTGATTTTGTACGTTTACAATGCGTTTTTATCACCACGACTCGCTCCTGCTGTCAGCCATCCAGGATGAGTCATTGGTTGTTAGGGAGCCCGCAACTGCCGGCATCCTGACAACAAGGATAGCTCTTCGACAGGGAATGTAAACAAAAAAGCCCTTCAGGTCTGGAATGTATTTTGAAGGGGAACCCACACCAAAAAAAAAAAAAAAAAAAAAAAAGAAAAAACACACAAGGACCCCTCCAAAATCCATACCAGACCCTTACCTGAGCAAGCAGCCAAGCAGGAAAGGGGAGGGATGAGCGAATCTTCCCCACTCCCTCCTGCACCATACCAGCCCCCCCCCCTTCCTGGCCTGCATGGTCAGATGAGGGTCTGGTATGGATTTCAGTGGGACACTATGCCATTGGTGTGAGGTTCCCCTTAAAATCCATATCAGACAAAAGGGCCTGATATGGATTTGGAGGGGGACACCAGGGTGTTTTTTTTTTACGTGGGATCGCCTTCAAAATCCATACCAGACCCAAAGGGCACTTTTGTTTATATTCCCTGCAGACAGCAGCTGCTGGTCCCTTAAATTGGAGCTCCAGTCAAAACGTAAAAAAAAAAAAAAGGCAGCAGCTACAAAAATTGTAGCTGCTGACTCTTAAAAACCAGCCATTCACCTGTCCCCCAATCCAGCAGTGTACTCACCCCAGCAGGTTTCACCAGCCGCCCTCTCTCTCTGGGGCCGACATCTTAAGTGTGGGCACCCGGCTGCGACAGCTTGCAGTTTTACAGCTGGGTGCCCACTGTGCATGCGCGAGTGGTGCTGCGCCTTATGAATGGTCCTCCCTCCTGCCAAGTGCCCCCTCAACAAGCAGCTTGATATGGGGGCACACAAGCAGGCTCACTCCTGAGCCGCTGCTCTGCGTGTCCACTCACGCACAGGGTAATGGCTCAGCCCCAGTCCCCTCCCTCCTCATTGGCTGTGATTGACAGTAGTGGGAGCCGAAGCTGCTGGACTGCGATGGGGCCCAAGTGTGTGTGTGTTTAGGTGCCAAATTGAAAGTGATTGCATGTAGTCACCTTTCCTCAAAGCAAAGGGATTGACAGGAACCAGAAGTTATCCATCAGGACATACATGTACTACAGGAGCCGTGACTCCCTTCATCTTACCGGGTGCAGGTCTCCGATGTAATACTGCTTCAGCATTTCTCTGGCATCAACAGAATGGCCGACATCCTCGAAGCTCTCTGTGGCATCTGCTCCAGCCTGCTCAAACAGGACCTCCTCCCCACCCGGGTGCTGCGGAAACAACGAGGGAAGACATTAGTGCCTGAAAGAGAACCTGTCACCAACATCAATGAGGCCACTAGGCATCCGATTCATAATGTCTACAGACTGGTTCATGTAGAAGAGGTACACGCAGGGTTGCGGACGGGCCCGGGAACACGCAGGGTTGCGGACGGGCCCCGGGAACGCGCAGGGTTGCGGACGGGCCCCGGGAACGCGCAGGGTTGCGGACGGGCCCCGGGAACGCGCAGGGTTGCGGACGGGCCCCGGGAACGCGCAGGGTTGCGGACGGGCCCCGGGAACGCGCAGGGTTGCGGACGGGCCCCGGGAACGTGCAGGGTTGCGGACGGGCCCCGGGAACGCGCAGGGTTGCGGACGGGCCCCGGGAACGCGCAGGGTTGCGGACGGGCCCCGGGAACGCGCAGGGTTGCGGACGGGCCCCGGGAACGCGCAGGGTTGCGGACGGGCCCCGGGAACGCGCAGGGTTGCGGACGGGCCCCGGGAACGCGCAGGACTGCGGACGGGATCGGGATATCAGCTTCTACATTCCTGCAACCGAGAGAGAGCTCAGCGATTATCCTGAAATCCAAAGTCCTTCTGGCAGCTCATGAAGGATCTGTGACAAACAAGAGCTGTGATTGGCCGGAGAGAGGAGTGTCGCTTCATCATTAGAAATGGGAACAGAGCGATCCGAAGAGGAGAAAAGTCAGAAATGAGACGAGACGATCAATTACACCCCAGACAGGAAATATGAACAAAGCACATCCCTCTATAGTGTGTCCGAGTCTGCAGTGAGTGAGAGATACAATGTATTATATACCGTATCCTGCATGTAGGCGGCGTGTCCTATCCCGCGTGTAATATCCTGCATGAATACGGCATGTCATATCCCGCGTGTATACAACCCCCGTCTCTCAGCCCACCAACTCCACCTCCGCTCCCTCAGTGCCTCCGCTCCCTCAGTGCCTCCGCCGCCTCCGCTCCCTCAGTGCCTCCACTCCCTCAGTGTCTCGGCCTCCGCTCCCTCAGTGCCTCCGCTCCCTCAGTGCCTCCGCCGCCTCCGCTCCCTCAGTGCCTCCGCTCCCTCAGTGCCTCCGCCGCCTCCGCTCCCTCAGTGTCTCCGCCGCCTCCGCTCCCTCAGTGTCTCCGCCGCCTCCGCTCCCTCAGTGTCTCCGCCGCTCCCTCAGTGTCTCCGCCGCCTCCGCTCCCTCAGTGTCTCCGCCGCCTCCGCTCCCTCAGTGTATCCGCCGCCTCCGCTCCCTCAGTGTCTCCTCCGCTCCCTCAGTGTCTCCTCCGCTCCCTCAGTGTCTCCTCCGCTCCCTCAGTGTCTCCTCCGCTCCCTCAGTGTCTCCTCCGCCTCCGCTCCCTCAGTGTCTCCGCTCCCTCAGTGTCTCGGCCGCCTCCGCTCCCTCAGTGTCTCAGCCGCCTCCGCTCCCTCAGTGTCTCCGCTCCCTCAGTGTCTCCGCCGCCTCCGCTCCCTCAGTGTCTCCGCTCCCTCAGTGTCTCATCCGCCTCCGCTCCCTCAGTGTCTCGGCCTCCGCTCCCTCAGTGCCTCCGCTCCCTCAGTGTCTCATCCGCCTCCGCTCCCTCAGTGTCTCGGCCTCCGCTCCCTCAGTGTCTCGGCCTCCGCTCCCTCAGTGTCTCGGCCTCCGCTCCCTCAGTGTCTCGGCCTCCGCTCCCTCAGTGTCTCGGCCTCCGCTCCCTCAGTGTCTCCGCTCCCTCAGTGTCTCGGCCTCCGCTCCCTCAGTGTCTCCGCTCCCTCAGTGTCTCGGCCTCCGCTCCCTCAGTGTCTCCGCTCCCTCAGTGTCTCGGCCTCCGCTCCCTCAGTGTCTCCGCTCCCTCAGTGCCTCCGCCGCCTCCGCTCCCTCAGTGCCTCCGCCGCCTCTGCTCCCTCAGTGCCTCCGCCGCCTCTGCTCCCTCAGTGCCTCCGCCGCCTCCGCTCCCTCAGTGTCTCCGCCGCCTCCGCTCCCTCAGTGTCTCTGCCGCCTCCGCTCCCTCAGTGTCTCGGCCGCCTCCGCTCCCTCAGTGTCTCCGCCGCTCCCTCAGTGTCTCCGCCGCTCCCTCAGTGTCTCCGCCGCCTCCGCTCCCTCAGTGTGTCCGCCGCCTCCGCTCCCTCAGTGTCTCCGCCGCCTCCACTCCCTCAGTGTCTCCGCCGCCTTCGCTCCCTCAGTGTCTCCGCCGCCTCCGCTCCCTCAGTGTCTCCGCCGCCTCCGCTCCCTCAGTGCCTCCGCCGCCTCCGCTCCCTCAGTGCCTCCGCTCCCTCAGTGCCTCCGCTCCCTCAGTGCCTCCGCTCCCTCAGTGCCTCCGCTCCCTCAGTGCCTCCGCTCCCTCAGTGCCCCTGCTCCCTCAGTGTCTCGGCCGCCTCCGCTCCCTCAGTGTCTGGGCCGCCTCCGCTCCCTCAGTGTCTGGGCCGCTCCCTCAGTGTCTCCGCCGCCTCCGCTCCCTCAGTGTCTCCGCTCCCTCAGTGTCTCCGCCGCCTCCGCTCCCTCAGTGTCTCCGCTCCCTCAGTGTCTCCGCCGCTCCCTCAGTGTCTCCGCCGCTCCCTCAGTGTCTCCGCCGCTCCCTCAGTGTCTCCGCCGCTCCCTCAGTGTCTCGGCTGCCTCCGCTCCCTCAGTGTCTCCGCCGCTCCCTCAGTGTCTCCGCCGCTCCCTCAGTTTCTCCGCCGCTCCCTCAGTGTCTCCGCCGCCTCCGCTCCCTCAGTGTCTCCGCCGCTCCCTCAGTGCCTCCGCTCCCTCAGTGCCTCCGCTCCCTCAGTGCCTCGGCCGCCTCCGCTCCCTCAGTGCCTCCGCTCCCTCAGTGCCTCCGCTCCCTCAGTGCCTCGGCCTCCGCTCCCTCAGTGTCTCCGCCGCCTCCGCTCCCTCAGTGCCTCCGCCGCCTCCGCTCCCTCAGTGCCTCCGCTCCCTCAGTGCCTCCGCCGCCTCAGTGCCTCCGCTCCCTCAGTGTCTCATCCGCCTCCGCTCCCTCAGTGTCTCGGCCTCCGCTCCCTCAGTGCCTCCGCCCCCTCAGTGCCTCCGCCCCCTCAGTGCCTCCGCTCCCTCAGTGTCTCGGCCGCCTCCGCTCACTCAGTGTCTCGGCCGCCTCCGCTCACTCAGTGCCTCCGCTCCCTCAGTGTCTCGGCCGCCTCCGCTCACTCAGTGTCTTCGCTCCCTCAGTGTCTCGGCCTCCGCTCACTCAGTGTCTCGGCCGCCTCCGCTCCCTCAGTGTCTCGGCCGCCTCCGCTCCCTCAGTGTCTCGGCCGCCTCCGCTCACTCAGTGTCTTCGCTCCCTCAGTGTCTCCGCTCTCTCAGTGTCTCCGCTCCCTCAGTGTCTCCGCCGCTCCCTCAGTTTCTCCGCCGCTCCCTCAGTGTCTCCGCCGCTCCCTCAGTGTCTCCGCCGCCTCCGCTCCCTCAGTGTCTCCGCCGCTCCCTCAGTGCCTCCGCTCCCTCAGTGCCTCGGCCGCCTCCGCTCCCTCAGTGCCTCCGCTCCCTCAGTGCCTCGGCCTCCGCTCCCTCAGTGTCTCCGCTCCCTCAGTGTCTCCGCCGCCTCCGCTCCCTCAGTGCCTCCGCCGCCTCCGCTCCCTCAGTGCCTCCGCCGCCTCAGTGCCTCCGCTCCCTCAGTGTCTCATCCGCCTCCGCTCCCTCAGTGTCTCGGCCTCCGCTCCCTCAGTGTCTCCGCTCCCTCAGTGTCTCCGCTCCCTCAGTGTCTCGGCCTCCGCTCCCTCAGTGTCTCCGCTCCCTCAGTGTCTCAGCCTCCGCTCCCTCAGTGCCTCCGCTCCCTGAGTGCCTCCGCTCCCTCAGTGCCTCCGCTCCCTCAGTGTCTCCGCTCCCTCAGTGTCTCCGCTCCCTCAGTGTCTCCGCTCCCTCAGTGTCTCCGCTCCCTCAGTGTCTCAGCCTCCGCTCCCTCAGTGCCTCCGCTCCCTCAGTGCCTCCGCTCCCTCAGTGCCTCCGCTCCCTCAGTGTCTCCGCTCCCTCAGTGTCTCGGCCTCCGCTCCCTCAGTGCCTCCGCCCCCTCAGTGCCTCCGCCCCCTCAGTGTCTCCTCCGCTCCCTCAGTGTCTCGGCCGCCTCCGCTCACTCAGTGTCTCCGCTCCCTCAGTGTCTCGGCCGCCTCCGCTCACTCAGTGTCTTCGCTCCCTCAGTGTCTCGGCCTCCGCTCACTCAGTGTCTCGGCCGCCTCCGCTCCCTCAGTGTCTCGGCCGCCTCCGCTCACTCAGTGTCTTCGCTCCCTCAGTGTCTCGGCCGCCTCCGCTCTCTCAGTGTCTCCGCTCCCTCAGTGTCTCCGCTCTCTCAGTGTCTCCGCTCTCTCAGTGTCTCCGCTCCCTCAGTGTCTCCGCTCCCTCAGTGTCTCGGCCTCCGCTCCCTCAGTGTCTCGGCCGCCTCCGCTCCCTCAGTGTCTCGGCCGCCTCCGCTCCCTCAGAGTCTCGGCCGCCTCCGCTCCCTCAGAGTCTCGGCCGCCTCCGCTCCCTCAGAGTCTCGGCCGCCTCCGCTCCCTCAGAGTCTCGGCCGCCTCCGCTCCCTCAGAGTCTCGGCCGCCTCCGCTCCCTCAGAGTCTCGGCCGCCTCCGCTCCCTCAGAGTCTCGGCCGCCTCCGCTCCCTCAGAGTCTCCGCTGCCTCAGTGTCTCCGCCGCCTCCGCTCCCTCAGTGTCTCCGCCGCCTCCGCTCCCTCAGTATCTCCGCTCCCTCAGTATCACCGCTCCCTCAGTATCACCGCTCCCTCAGTATCTCCGCTCCCTCAGTGTCTCAGCCTCCGCTCCCTCAGAGTCTCCGCTGCCTCAGTGTCACCGCCGCCTCCGCTCCCTCAGTGTCTCCTCTCCCTCAGTGTCTCCGCCGCCTCCGCTCCCTCAGTATCACCGCTCCCTCAGTATCACCGCTCCCTCAGTGTCTCAGCCTCCGCTCCCTCAGTGTCTCAGCCTCCGCTCCCTCAGTGCCTCCGCTCCCTCAGTGTCTCCGCCGCCTCCGCTCCCTCAGTGCCTCCGCTCCCTCAGTGTCTCCGCCGCCTCCGCTCCCTCAGTGCCTCCGCTCCCTCAGTGTCTCCGCTCCCTCAGTGTCTCCGCCGCCTCCGCTCCCTCAGTGTCTCCGCTCCCTCAGTGCCTCCGCTCCCTCAGTGTCTCCGCCGCCTCCGCTCCCTCAGTGCCTCCGCTCCCTCAGTGTCTCCGCTCCCTCAGTGTCTCCGCCGCCTCCGCTCCCTCAGTGTCTCCGCCGCCTCCGCTCCCTCAGTGTCTCCGCTCCCTCAGTGCCTCCGCTCCCTCAGTGTCTCGGCCGCCTCCGCTCTCTCAGTAGGGAGCCCAGCAGCCGCCTCACCTCCTCCACGAAGCTGGTGATGTCATAGACCCGGCCATGGATGACCAGCCACAGCTCCTTGGCGGAGTTCCTCCTCTGCACCTCCTCCAGGGTGTAGTAAGTCACCTCCGGCTCCTGTCCGCGGTCCTCGCTCGCCATGGCCGGTGTCACACTCAACGCGTTACGTAACACCGACCTGACGTGACCGCCGCCGGCCTCCGTCCAAGGGGACGCCTCACAGTCGGCTCACAGACACTGGCGACGTCTCCAAGGTGACAGCCAATGAGGGCCGCGAGGGCGGACCGCGTGGTGGAGGGTCAGCCAATAGGAGCAGGCTGTGCTTTGAGGCCACTGACAGCTTACCGATACACGTAAGAAGTTCCTGGTTTGCGGAGCGGCCATGTTGGATGTGGGCAGCTGTGGGCTTGACTGCACCAGAATGATGTCAAAGTTGGGAGCTGAGCTGACATGGGTTATGAGGTCTTATTATAGAAATAAAAATAAACGTTTATCATACGAGGTGCATTGTTTCCTTAAATGATTATAACTGAATAGTAAGGTTACATTTGTCTCTTCTACTGGGATTTGTCCTCTGGAGCCGAGCAATTCAGAATTGGCACAGAGTTCAGGGGTCAGGATTAAGTAACGCACAGAGGTCAGGATTAAGTAACATACAGAGGTCAGGGGTCAGGATTAAGTAACGTACAGAGGTCAGGGGTCAGGATTAGGTAACGCACAGGGGTCAGGATTAAGTAACGCACAGGGGTCAGGATTAAGTAACGCAGAGTTCAGGGGTCAGGATTAAGAACTCACAGGGGTCAGGATTAGGTAATGCATAGGGGTCAGATATTAAGTAACGCTAGAGGTCAAGATTAAGTAACGCACAGTATTCAGGGATCAGGATTAAGTAACACAGAGTTCAGGGGTCAGGATTAAGTAACACAGAGTTCAGGGGTCAGGATTCAGTAACACACAGAGGTCAGGGGTCAGGATTAAGTAACACGCAGAGGTCAGAATTAAGTAACGCACAGCGTTCAGGGGTCAGGATTAAGTAACACTCAGGGGTCAGGATTAAATAACATGCAGAGGTCAGAATTAACGCACAGAGTTCAGGGGTCAGGATTAAGTAACACAAAGAGGTCAGGATTCAGTAGCACGCAGAGGTCAGGGGTCAGGATTCAGTAACGCAGGGGTCAGGGGTCAGTAACACAGAGAGCTCAGGGGTCAGGATTAAGTAACACGCAGAGGTAAGAAGTAACGCACAGTGTTCAGGGGTCAGGATTAAGTAACACAGAGTTCAGGGGTCAGGATTAAGTAACACTCAGGGGTCAGGATTAAGTAACGCTCAGGCATCAGGATTAAGTAACTCACAGAGGTCAGAATTAAGTAACACACAGAGTTCAGGGGTGAGGATTAAGTAATTCAGAGTTCAGGGGTCAGGATTAAGTAATTCAGAGTTCAGGGGTCAGGATTAAGTAACGCACAGAGTTCAGAGTTTAGGATTAAGTAACACAGAGGTCAGGATTAAGTAACGCTCAGGGGTCAGGATTAAGTAATTCAGAGTTCAGGGGTCAGGATTAAGTAACGCACAGAGTTCAGAGTTTAGGATTAAGTAACACAGAGGTCAGGATTAAGTAACGCTCAGGGGTCAGGATTAAATAATGCTCAGGGGTCAGGATTAAGTAACGCAGAGTTCAGGGGTCAAGATTAAGTAACGCAGAGTTCAGGGGTCAGGATTAAGTAACACACAGAGTTCAAGGGTCAGGATTAAGTAACGCACAGAGTTCATAGTTTAGGATTAAGTAACACAGAGGTCAGGATTAAGCAACGCTCAGGGGTCAGGATTAAATAATGCTCAGGGGTCAGGATTAAGTAACGCAGAGTTCAGGGGTCAGGATTAAGTAACGCAGAGTTCAGGGGTCAGGATTAAGTAACGCTCAGAGTTCAGGTTTGGGATTAACCATTTGCCAACCACGCACTGTAGTTTTACTGCTGTAGGTTGGGCCAGCTGCGCAGAATCATGTATATGTACGTAATTTCGCATTTCAGGGTAGGGGGGGTGCACGCACCCACCCTCCCGGCTGTGACATCACTGGCTCCAGCACATGCCAATCGCCAAGTCCTGGCCAATGATTTATGGCCAGGACCTGCCGATCGGCAGACCAAGTGACAATACAGAGCTCTGTGTAGGTAAACAATGGAAGCCATCCAAATCTATGCAACTTAAAACTGCAGTGACATTACCTGCTTCCCACCCTATAGCAGATATACTGCTACAGGGGTGCGCAAAATCACGTATATATATGCGATTTTGTATTCCCAGGTAGGGGGTGCGCGCGAGCCGCACACACGCCCTACCTACGCTGCCATTTCAGGCCGCGGCTGCCAATCACCGGGTCCCGGACGGTGATTACCCACCAGCACCTGGTGATTATAGAGCATCTCCAACTGGGAGGAGGACTGTTTTGTTTACTAACAGTCCTCCTCCCTGTCAGCTTGGACACAATGCTCTGGATGGCTGTGCACAGCAGTGTGAATACAGTGAAGCACACAGACCCCGCCTCCTAGTAAAACACTCCCAGCACACAGTAAACCCTTTGATCGCCCCTCACATTAATTCCTTCCTGCCCGGTGCCATGAGTACAGTGTCAGTGCTTTTTATTAGCACTGATCATTGTATTGGTGTCACTGGGGATCTCAGTGACACCAAGTAACTTCCCCCCAGTGTCAAAATGTTCGCTGCAGTCCCGCTATAAGTCGCTGATTGCTGCCATTTACTAGTAGAAACAAAAAATCCCTGTATCTATACCGCCATTTGTAGACGCTATAACTTTCACGTAAACCAATTAATTTACACGTATTGGGATTTTTTTTAGCAAAGACACTGAGCAGAATACATTTTGGCCGAAATTTGTGACGAAATTTGATTTTTTTTTTTTTTTACTGGACATGTTTATCAGCAAAAAGTCAAAAATATTGTTTTTTTCTCAAAATTTTTTTTATAGCGCAAAAAATAAAAACCGCATAGGGGATAAAATACAACTGAAAGAAAACTGAGTTCATGGGGAAAAAAGGGCGTAAATGTCATTTAGGTGCAGCGTTGCATGACCGCGCAATTGTCAAAGTAACGCAGCGCCGTAACGTAAAAAATGACCTTGTCGGGAAGGGAATCCTCAGGAGGGCGAGGGGTTAATAAGGTTCCTGCACTACTCTGATGCGATTCTCATGCAACTGGAGTGCCGTAGACTGCAATGTAAACTTTCAAAAGTTGCATGTTATCAATGCGACAATTGTGGAACAGCCAAAGTCACATCCAAGTCGCACCCATCCAAAGTTGCATCAAAGTCGCAATGGAAATCGCATGAGTTGCACAACTGTGAACCGAGCCTTTCTCAAACCCAGAAGAAGGCTTATTGAACTGAATATCACCAAATTTATTTCAGGTACTTATATAGCACAGTCAATTTACACAGCGCTTTACTTAAATATTGTACATTAACATCAGTCCCCGCCCCTGAGGAGTGTACAATCTAAGGTCCCTAACTCACATTCATACATACACATACTAGGGACAATTTAGACAGGAGCCAATTCACCTCCCAGCATGTCTTTGGAGTGTGGGAGGAAACTGGAGTACCCAGAGAAAACCCACGCAGTCACAAGGAGAACATGCAAGCTCCAGGCAGGTGGTGCTGTGGGTGGGATTTGAAACCAACAACCCCGGTACTGCCAGGCGGAAATGCTCACCACTTAGCCACTGTGCTGCCCATAATAACCTCAAATTTATATTTGATGGACCAAACAGGAGCCAATATAATAACTCCATTACCACACTTTAATGACATTTTTACAAAAACAAAGAAAAGGAAAAAAATAATAACTATAAAGATATAATAAATATAAAAATCCACCCCTAAACTATCCATTTTGCCACCTAAATGTTACTTTCTGCCCCATCCATCATGGCGGCGCGGTGGAGACGACATGTGACAAAAAAAGGGTCAGGCCGTGAATCAGGTGACGTTTCCTAGTGCGGAAAGATTGCGGAAGCCGACATGTGACCGGAAGTGGGGCGGGCGGCGATGCAGCAAGGACTGATCGCGCCAGAGGAGAATGGTGGCGCCAGGACGATGTCATGTGACCGGAAGTGAGGCAGCGAAAACATTGAGCACGCCGGAGGAGGATGGCGGGAGTGGCGGAGAGCGATGTCTGGGCTCTGGAGCCGGTGGTGAATCAATGGGTGCTGGACTACTTCTTCCACCTGGCTGTGCAGGCCTTCAGGAGCGGTCGCCATGACGACTTCGCGGAACTTCGGGATGTTGTGTCAGGTGACTGCAGGAGGGGGCGGGGCTGCGTTCAGGCTTCCCTCTCTGGGACTTGTAGTTCTTCTTGTCTCCAGACGTGGAATCTTCCTGAATTGTAAAGAGCCCCTGTCATGTCTGAGCCCCACACCAGTGCTGGTCACAGGGGGCGCTCTCACCAGCATGATTGCGTTACAACGTGACTGGTGCGTAGGGGAAAAATACCAAGCGCCATTTATCCGCGACGCAGCGCGCCACAACCTGTGGAGGCGGGGTTATGTTGTGGTGCGTCAGCGTTTTCACACGTTAAGAAAAAGGCCCATTATGTGATGCGTTTTTTTTGGTGGCCCCCCCCCCCCCCCTCGACCAGACCATTTTTTGCGATACGGCGCTGCATTACTTTAACTGACAACTGCGCGGTCATGCAGCGCTGCACCCACTTGAGATTTACATCCCCCCCACAAATTGAGCTTTCTTTCGGTGGTATTTGATCACTTGTGCGGTTTTTATTTATTACGCTATAAAAAAAAATGAAATTTTTGAAAAAAAAAATATTTTGGACTTTTTGCTTTTAACCGATTCCCTACCGCGGTCCAGCCGACAGATGGCTATAGCGCGGTTGTCTAGTACTGAGAGGACGTCCTTCCAGAACGCGCCCCCAGCGTCGCGCACCAGGCACCACTGGTGATACGGTAAATGGCCAATCACAGCGGCTCTTTACCACGTGATCAGCTGTGTCCAATGACAGCAGATCACCAGTACATACAGTTGCCGGTTATCGGCTCCACTTTCCTCGCACAGATCAGGAACGTACTGCCGATCCAGCAACTGTCAGAGAAGTGATCGGCACTGATCATCAGTGTCACCCACCTGTGCCAGCAGCTCCACCCATCGGTGCCCAGCAGCTCCACCCATCGGTGCCGCCTCATCAATGCACATCAGTGAAAGAGGAAAATTACCTGTTTGCAAAATTTTATAAAAGAAAGAAAAAAATTTTTTTTTTCAAATGTTTTGCTCTTTTTTTTTGTTTATAGTGCAAAAAATAAAACCCCTCAGCGGGGAGTACATACCACCAAAAGAAAGCTCTATTTGTGTGAAAAAAATAAAAAAATGTCATCTGGGTACAGTGTTGCATGACCGCGCAATTGTCATTCAAAGTGTGACAGCGCTGAAAGCTGAAAATTGGCCTGGACAGGAAGGGGGTAGAAGTGCCCTGTAGGCAGGAAGGGGGTAGAAGTGCCCTGTAGACAGGAAGGGGGTAGAAGTGCCCGGTGGGCAGGAAGGGGGTAGAAGTGCCCTGTAGGCAGGAAGGGGGTAGAAGTGCCCTGTAGACAGGAAGGGGGTAGAAGTGCCCTGTAGACAGGAAGGGGGTAGAAGTGTCCTGTAGGCAGGAAGGGGGTAGAAGTGTCCTGTAGGCAGGAAGGGGGTAGAAGTGTCCTGTAGGCAGGAAGGGGGTAGAAGTGTCCTGTAGGCAGGAAGGGGGTAGAAGTGTCCTGTAGGCAGGAAGGGGGTAGAAGTGTCCTGTAGGCAGGAAGGGGGTAGAAGTGTCCTGTAGGCAGGAAGGGGGTAGAAGTGCCTGGCAGGCAGGAAGGGGGTAGAAGTGCCCTGTAGGCAGGAAGGGGGTAGAAGTGTCCGGTAAGCAGGAAGGGGGTAGAAGTGCCCGGTAAGCAGGAAGGGGGTAGAAGTGCCCGGTAGGCAGGAAGGGGGTAGAAGTGCCTGGCAGGCGGGAAGGGGGTAGAAGTGCCCGGTAGGCGGGAAGGGGGTAGAAGTGCCTGGCAGGCAGGAAGGGGGTAGAAGTGTCCGGTAAGCAGGAAGGGGGTAGAAGTGCCCGGTAGGCGGGAAGGGGGTAGAAGTGTCCGGTAAGCGGGAAGGGGGTAGAAGTGTCCGGTAGGCGGGAAGGGGGTAGAAGTGCCCGGCAGGCGGGAGGGGGGTAGAAGTGCCCGGCAGGCGGGAGGGGGGTAGAAGTGCCCGGCAGGCGGGAGGGGGGTAGAAGTGCCCGGCAGGCGGGAGGGGGGTAGAAGTGCCCGGCAGGCGGGAGGGGGGTAGAAGTGCCCGGCAGGCGGGAAGGGGGTAGAAGTGCCCGGCAGGCGGGAAGGGGGTAGAAGTGCCCGGCAGGCGGGAAGGGGGTAGAAGTGCCTGGCTGGGGAAAGCGATGCTTTTACACATCATTTCTGGGTCATCAGCTGGAAGGGAAGGACATTGAATGAGCATTCACTCATCTCCCTCTCCTCTTCCCAGCAGTACCAGCTATGCTGGTCCCGGATCAGCAGGTGGGTGCAGAGAGCCCAGGAAACATTGGGGGGTCCTGACAGTAAACGAGGAGGGGGTCCAATACAAGTATACATCCTCCATACCTGGCTGATCCCTGTTGAAGCTGAAGATCGATGTAGTTGCCACCACTACTATAGTGATCCTTGCTAGCTTCCGGATCCTGCGCCAAGTGGCTGCTGCTGCATAGTGAGCACGGAGGCGGATCACACGGCACCAGTACCATTCAGAGAACACTTTGTGCCTGTCAGTGGCACTGCTTATCAGTGGCACTGAATGGGCACCACTGAACGGGCACTGATAGGCACCACTGACAGGCACCACTGAATGAGCACCACTGACGGGCACTGACAGGCATCACTGAATGAGCACCACTGACGGGCACTGACAGGCACCACTGAATGAGCACCACTGACGGGCACTGACAGGCACCACTGATGGGCAGCACTGACGGGCACTGACAGGCACCACTGATGGGCAGCACTGACGGGCACTGACAGGCACCACTGATGGGCAGCACTGACGGGCACTGAACGGGCATTGATAGGCACCACTGATGGGCAGCACTGACAGGCACCACTGAATTAGCACCACTGACGGGCACTGACAGGCACCACTGAATGAGCACCACTGACGGGCACTGACAGGCACCACTGAATGAGCACCACTGACGGGCACTGACAGGCACCACTGATGGGCAGCACTGACGGGCACTGACAGGCACCACTGATGGGCAGCACTGACGGGCACTGACAGGCACCACTGACGGGCACTGAACGGGCATTGATAGGCACCACTGATGGGCAGCACTGACAGGCACCACTGATAGGCAGCACTGGTGGCTCTGAGGAAGAGGTTGTGTCCTCGAAATGCGTTAGTTGGTCATCCAGAGTTCCATTGTATGGACTCAGATGTTGTGTGGATCATACATCCTGTTCAGTCTGACATGCCTGTGTTTTTATGTCTATTGTAAGTATGATACTTACTTTGTTTCTTCAATAAATATTTTAAACAATAATGCACTGGGCCGGGGCGCCCTTTTCCTGTTTCTCCATTTGCATCCAGTGTATTTGGACCACCCCGGTCTGTTGAGGACAGCAAGCAGTGCATATTCCAGAAAATTCCAGAACATTCCTATTGGGTCTACTGAGTCCTTTCCTAGCGCAGGAGAAAAGTGTTTGTTGTTGAGGCGGCACTGACAGGCGGCACTGACAGCTGCACTACTAATCACGGCACTGATAATTGCTTTGATTATCAGTGTGAATGTCTCCTGTCAGGATCTCTGGTTATCAGCTTCCCTTTTCTCACACTGTGACGGCACTAAGGAAAGGAAATGCCGGTATCCAGCATTTA